>NC_066598.1:3175000-3255000 GCF_905475345.1 Vespula vulgaris | reverse complement strand
TTTTTTCTTTTTTAACAATTAGCAATGTTACATTTTTCATTCGAGAAATTACTCCAATTTATTTATTTCCCAATAACTCGAATGATCTTTTTCGAAATCTTTCTTTTCTCTTTCTTCTTTCTGCAAAAACAAATCGACTTAATCGAATTCGAAAAAAAATCATGTTTGCCAAATCGATTCGAAATTATTTGTACTAATCGAATGACTCCTTCGATTCCAATCATTATTTCCTTATCTTTATTTTCTGATCTTATCTTTAAACAGATGATACGACACTGGAGGCTTTCGCACGAAAAGAAAAAAAAAAAGAGAGAGAAAGAGAAAAAAAATAAAACGTTCGATTTATTCCTCCTCTTGAGAATGAATTCCGGAGATAACCCCTACCATTTTTCTCGTACTTCGTGCTCACTTTGAATCCCGATTAAAAGAAGCTCGTGAACGATTATTTTTCGATGCTATCTGCCTGACATTTTTCGACTTTTTCGATTCATCCAATTATTGAAATAATTACTCTCTTTACAAGTGATAGATAATTGTTACAAAAAAGATTTTTTCTTTCTCCTTCATTCGCAAAATCTTTTCCAGATCGATTTATTGTATTTTTTTCTTTCCTTTTTTTCTTCTTTTGCTCTCTTCTTTTTTGTCGAATAATTGTGCAATTTTTTTTTGTTTTCTTCGTCCGATGTTCGATAAAAGGAACGATTACTCTTCCGTTCGTCCATTTTAAAATGGACAAACTTGTTATGGTCACGTTAGCACGTGCCTCGAGTCTGCATTTGCATTGTTGACAACGTTTTTACAAGTGTCAGCATTCAAAAGAGAAATGAAATGGTTTCGTAAGAGAATATATTATATTCGAACTCGAGGCTAAATTCTTCGACAACTAATAATGTATTCACCACGGGGGACGGTTTCTAACACGATTGTTTTCTTACTATATATATATTTTTTTCTATTTCTCTTTTCTTCTTTCTTTCTTTTTTTTTCCTTTCCCAAAAATTCCTTCCTCCTCTTTTGAATTCCTCTTTCCTTGATTCAAACAGATCCGAACACCGGGCAAACTAAACAGAATTCACATTCCACTTTCAATCTTTCCTCCTTAAAGTACTTTAAGCACGTCCGGAAGCTCTCGTGCTTTCGAATTCAAAGTTAAGAAACTTCAATAAAAGCAAACCTATTTCTTACAATCTTACATCTAAAAGCACGAATGTTTTCTCTTAATATAAGTTAAACCGTCATGGTCGTAGACATATTTAAAAAGAAGAAAAAAAAATCGAACGAATCCAAATAACCTTGTGAAAATCGTGAAAGAAATAATACAACAATTTTCTCCATATCATCGATCCAAAGATTTGTTTTTTCTAGATCGAGATCGTCGAGGTAGAATAAAAAAAAAAAAGGAAAAGAGAAATAAAAAATAAAAAATAAAAAATAAAAAATAAAAAGAAAATAGGCGAGACGATAACGTTCTTTTATTTCTTACTTTTTGTTGGCTTTCCTTTCGTTAAATAATTCTTAAGGATTTATACAAAGGAAGATCGAATAGTTCGAAAATGAAATCGAAAGATGTATGAAAGCTATCGCGTGCATGCGCTAGTGCAACGTATGGCATGTGTGCGACGATATACGCGTAGTATTGTACGTACGTAATAAAATATTTTCGAACTCGATACGTAGACATATTTTTCGATAATACTGCATCTTTTGCGTAACTGGATAAACATCTTTGTTGACCGTCTGATTAATCGATTAACAACTGGGTGATCATTGCGAAAGAAATACATTCGATAATACATAATGAATATTTATTTATTGATTCATTAACACGGTCGCGTAACAATGGAGTGAGAAAGAAAAAAAAAGAAAAGAAAAAGAAAAAGAGAAAGAAAAATAAAAAATAAAGAAAAGGAAAGAAAAGAAAAGAAAGAAGAGAAGAAAAGAAAAAGATAAGAAAAAACAACGCCGTAAGTTGTCGTGGGTTGATGTCAACCGATGGTTCTCGGTTAAAGTGACAGGTTAATCGTGAAGTAACGAAAGAAGCGTGACACCGTTTGTCACGGCCTCAGCCTCAGAGTCCTCGTCGTCTATCGTCGAAAATCGATTCGAGGCGTGCTGCAGTTTCATTTATTTACCTCGCCTAGCAATTCCGTACAAAACGGAGTTCGTCCTGTTTAGAAATTCGTCGTGGATCGAGTACGTGAAGTTCGATGATGACAATGAGAGAGAGAGAGAAAAAGAGAGAGAGATCGAGATTGTTTCGTTCTTTAATCATCTTCTTCGTTGATCTCTATTCTTTTTCATATTTTTATGATATAATAATTAGAAGATTTTTTCGTGGTATTAATCACGTTTAGATAGGGTTAAAGAATAAAGATTCATCATCGTTTAATCAACCAATGACAAATTTTGTTTTAAAATCGTTACGAGTATAGGCACGTTGCATTTTGTACTATATTTAATATATATAATATATATATATGTATATATATGTATGTATGTATGTATATATATATATATGTTTATATAAACGTACGTGAGTATATATGTTAGTGTAGGCCGCAGAAACGTATACACATCGATATTGGATGAGATCCTACCTACACAACGAAAGCTTTGCTTCTCATTCGCTTTGAAATGGAAATTGGCAGCGATCTCGAGATTCTGGACTAACAACACGGCAAATCGAATTATGTACCTACTCGCTTCATAGTCGATCATCGGTCTAACGATACCTCAGCTCATTTCGAGCGTGATTCATTTCGTTCGCACGATTCTAAAATTTCTTACTTTTTCTTTCTTCCTTTCTCTCTTTTCGTTTCTCTTTCCCCCTTCTTTTTTTCCTTTTACTCGATATCTTAACTTGAATAATTTCATATGACGCTTACCAAATTGAAATTTCACTTCAATTTATCCGCGTTTATCTCGTATCGTTATTCTCAAGTTATCGTCGACCTATCGTCATTGGATTTAAAACAAATCGAAATTAAACAATTTACGATGAACTTTTTCTTTTAATCTATCATCCTTCTCGATGAGATTTCGCTGTGTTCCTATAAAAAAAAATATCTTTGAATTTCATCAAAAGAAATAAAGAAAAAAAAAAAAAAGAAAAGTATATGAAAAAGATTCTCGGCCTAGAAAGTATGAATTTTCGAGTAGTTTCTAAATCGAACGTATTTCCCCCTGATTTCCCTATAAACGTACATCATATTAATTATAGAGAACACCTTTTAATCGACTTTGACTCTAGTGACCTTAATCCTTTTCCGTTCCTACTTCGGAATGGCCTCGACATCGCATTTTCTTCTTCTAGGCGGCCCTACATCGATTTGGCCTCGTCCCTCGATTCTTCCTTCGGTACAAGAATTTTTCTTTATTTCTTTCTTTCTTTCTTTCTTTCTTTCCTTCCTTCTTTTTCTTTGCTCCTTCTTCCTTTACTCCCTTTTCTCTTTCTCCTTATTTCCTTTGAATTTACAATTTTCTTTAAACGGAAAGGTACTAGTATGGTCTCGAAGGAACTCAACGAACACGTAGATAAGTAAGTACTTATCTACTCTACGTGTTCGTGAGAATAAAAAAAAAAGAAAGAAGAAAGAAAAAGAAAAAGAAAAAAAAAAAAGGGACAAACTTCGTCCGAAGTTCTTTGATATCCCAGGATTGTTCTTCTATCGTCTATTTAAAACTTCACGCTACCGTTCGGATTATTCATCGCTCGGACATCTCATCTGGATTTTAAAGCTAAACGATCTTTATTAGTGTTAACTCGATCGATCGAGATATTGTTCGTGATATGTCCTTCCCACGACTACAATATATATATATATATTACTTTCAAAGATAAACTCTAAATCATTAATGATCGTTCAATCGTCCGTGATCGTTAAAGCAACGCAAAATATTTCTGATGATTTCAATATTATTACTATTTAATTTTTAATTTTTCAGTTAAACATTTCAGAAAGATCGATAAAGATCGAGAAGATATTGGAGATGATCGATGATAAATAACATAATATAACAATAATTCGGATTATTATTAATTATTACGAGTTTGTTAGAGAAAGCTAGGCCGAGCCGATTACATAACTCAGGGTAGCTCGCTACGGTGTGGCGATTATGTTATATAGTACAGTAGTTTGGATCGTAAGTGAAGCTACTGTAACATAGCCTAGGTCGTTGCTTGTAGTTAGCAGATACTATAGATATAGGACTTTCTTATTGCCATAGGAGGAAATTTATATGTGTGTTGTGTTAGTATAGATAGAGAATATATACATATATATATAGGTGTATTTATACGTATACGTGTACACCTCTATATATGTACGTTTATGTATACATGGATGTGAACGTGTATATTTATACGTGTACGTGAATGTCTACGTAAATATGAACATGTATATGTATATATGTGTACATGAACGTGTACATGAACGTGTACGTGGATATGAACGTGTATATGTATACGTGTACGTAGATGTGAACGTGTATATGTATACGTGTACGTGGACGTGAATGTAGACGTAGATGTGAACATGTACTTGTACGTAGACGTGAATGCGAACGTAGATGTGAATGTAGAGAGAGAGAGAGAGAGAGAAAGAGAAAGAGAGAGAGAGAGAGATAGAAAGAGACATAGAAGGAGGTGGTTAAAGGGTGGAGACGAACGTGTACCCTCCTCTTGCTCTTGCTGCACAGCAGCCACGCAGGACTTACCAAACCGGGTGGGTGCGGGTGTATCGAGTGTGCTGCTCGCTGCACGAGGTTAACGCCCTGAGGTGACCGCCTCCTTCACCCTCCACCTGCAAAACCCCGTTACGAGAGTCTCCCTCGGAAACTGGGACTCGCGAGCTAGCTCGTTCCAACATTTTCAGGGACTCCCTTCCTACCTTCATCTAACTATCTATCTATCTATCTATCTATCTATCTATCTTTTTTCTTTTTTATTATATTCTTTTCTTTACACTATGTAGTATTTTTCTTATGTATACGTGTAAGTGTGTGTATGTATTTGTATATATATATATATATCTTTATCTCTCTTTTTCTCTCTCTCTTTCTCTCTCTCTCTTTCCCTTTGTCTCTTTGTCTCTTTGTCTATACTCTTTTTTATCTTCTTATTATTTTCTCTATTTCTAACGATCGAGAACGCGTTTTCCTGTACTTAGATACATCGTTAGAACAGGACATCCCGATTCTCGACAATCTCGATCGTTCTAATCTTCTAATTGATCAGTCTTTCGACGATACGAACTTTCTTACTTACTTGTAGTTTTTCTTTCTCAGCCATGACCGAGGACTGAGACTGAGTTTCTCTTAGTCCCTCGAGACGATAATAGCACTCTGCTTCTTTGACTAGACAAAGTTTCGATTTATATAACCGAGGAAGATATAGGATAAAGACTCGTTTCGGATGACCGAAGTGTTTTCTTAAACGGCGAACGTTAGTGATTCGTTATATTTTACTTCCTCATATTTTAACTCCTCGCTATCATCCACTCGAAGAAAAAAGAGAATATTCCTTTTTGATTTATAGATGAGAATTTTGAGTTTAGTTTGTTTTGGATGAAAAGTAAAAGCAAAGGAAACAAAGGAAATTGGAAAAAAGAAAATACACGCGTACGTACACACAGACACATACGTCTGTGAATCGGAAAAAAAGTTTTTCGATACATCGTCTTTAATTTCTCTCTCACACAAACGCACATACTATCCGACGAAGATATTCGAGGACGCGCCAAGCTCGCTCATTAAATTCCTCTTTAAAAGATTCTTTCAGGAAACATTTTTCTTTCGTTATTATCGTTAATGTGCTATCTTAAAAATTGCACGCCACGTGAAAATACATAGTTAGATAGAATGAAATATTCAGTTTTTCTTTCCGTAATCTTTTTTTCTTTCTTTCTTTCTTTCTGTCTTTCTTTCTTTCTTTTTTTTTTTTTAGATCGAAATAGGAAATACACGCATGAATACATACTTTTATCGGTATCAACGAATTTAATTTAATTAAGAAACGAAATAGATAGACATTATTATCATTATCATTATCATTATCATTATCATTATCATTATCATTATCATTATCATTATTATTATTGCAAATGGATTAGATAAGGATATTTGAAAAGTATGTTTGATATATAACATTTGAGACATATAACATAGGAAGTCTTGTCGATGGTGATTACTATTGAAGGGATTCCGAGTTAGCTGAACAGCATTTTAGTATTAGTATTAGTAGTAGTACTTACTCCTTATCTTTATACCATTACTTCGTAACTGTCACGACGAAGGATAATTCCTCTTCGAAGGGTATATCGCGATCAAATGAGAAAGACAAAGAGAAACAGAGAAAGGGAGAGAGAAAGACAGATAGAGGAAGATAGATAGAGAGAGAGAGAAAGAGAAAGAGAGAGAATGCAGTGCACACGCTCAGGTTTGCGATTATTTCCCATTTCTAAGTGGCGATAACCGTTTTACCTTGTCGATTTCAGTCTTCTCGTTTTCATTGTTATATCCCGAATGGTAGCACGTTAGCCAAAACTTAATAATAGTCGATAAGAGAAAACTTTTGTGGCTTTTAGAAGGAACTTCCTCGTTGACCTTTCCCTCTATACGTTTCCATAAATCTTTGATTTAATAGCTCTGATCGAGACGGACGGGAATATATTGAAAGGGTTATTTTCAGTGGTCGAGCTCGTTATTCGGTCGGACAGGGCCGTCAAAACCTGTCTTCGAACGTATTTGATCGTATTTAAAATGGTACTTTAGACGTAACAAAAAAAAAAAAAGAAAAAAGGAGGCGATGGATCTTTGCAGATAATCGAATTGTTTTTTTTAATTTTTTTTTTTTCGTAGATAAATTCATAATAAAAAATTTGGATTTCTTTTCCTTGTTTGGAAGCAATCAGTTACCCTTGTCCACAGTGTATTTATCTTCCTCGTTATTTTTCATTTTGATCACGAGGCAGGACATGTGGCCGTTCACCCGATCAAATCAACTTACCAACCGATATAATTTTCCAATAATAAGCGTCCATGTATTTGTGAAACATTAATCGAGTGGTATTCCTGTTAAAGGAACAAATCGATACAGTCTTGTTCTTCTTCAACGAGGTTTAATCGTAGGAAACTACTATAGGCTATTATTTCTTTGTAACGATACATGTGTTGCTCGATGATCGCCAATGGATTGATAAATTTATGTTCATTTACTGAATTCGATATTTGTAGATATTGAATGGGACAAATGGTTATATACGTATGTATTATATATTTATGATATCGGAGATTTATTCGAAGAAAGAAAATAAAAAAAACAGAAATGAGGATATACGTTGAGTTATAAAATAAAATGGATCGACGTAACAAGATCGACGCCCGATTGAATGAAGTTGAAATTTTTTCATACTGCCATATGAAACGAGATCGACGATATATAGATACATACATATATATATTTTTTCAGTGGATATATATGTATATATATATATATATACGTATGTTCGTCGATGAGTAAACTCGTTTAACGTTACAGGATGATTCCGAATGATTTTGATTTCACGATCGAACGTTACAAAGTTACAACATCGAAACTCAGGAACAGAGAAACGATTTCCAGACACACGAAGAAAGTTCCACTCTCTCTCTCTCTCTCTCTCTCTCTCTCTCTCTCTCTCTCTCTCTCTCTCTCTTCCCCCCATAATTCGTCACTCCGTGCTTTCTGACCCGTCTCTTTCTCTCTCTTACTCGTCGACTGATGCTTTGTCAGAAACATCCGATTTGGTGCAATCAGTTCGAGCAAATTCTCGAGGTTAATCGTTTATGCGAATCAATCGGCTGAGAAACCTTACGATAAAAAAGAAAAAAAAAGAAAAAAAAGAAAGAAGAACAAGAGGAATGAGAAGCAAAAAAAAAAAGAAAATAGAAAGGAAGAAAAAAATATATACTTAAAAGAACGAAAGAAAATTCGTGAAATTTTGTATGAGAAATAAAGAAACCATCCGAGACGACGAAAACAGTTGTTGAAGTGTTGCCTCAGGTGTCACGCGGATCCTTCAACGTATACACAACTGGTACTCTCTTGTAATCATGAATACGTCGTCTTCGTCGTCGTCGTCGTCATCGTCGCCTAAGCTCCAGAGTAATTGAAGATACGTTTTCTTTTCTTTTTCCTTTTCTTTTCTTTCTTTTTTTCTTCCTCCTTTCCTTCTTTCCTACTTTTTTCTTCTTTCTATTTTTTTATTTTTCGTTAGACAATGCGCGCGTCGTTTTACGACGTTCGAGGCTAAAGCTTCGCGAGAAAATATAAATGCGCTTTTGTCCGTAAATACTTGTTCTCTCTCTTTCTCTCTTTCTCTCTTTCTCCTTTCTATTCACCCTCAAATTCCCCTCACACTATTTCCCCCTCCACATTACTTTTCCCCACCCCTCTCCTACCGATTCAACTCAGCCGCACCACTGATTCAACTGCAATTGCACTTGCCTCGAGATTGAAACAAATTTCTTTTTTTTTTCCCTCTCTCTTTTATTTCTCTCTGTCTTTTTTCTTCTTCCCTCTCGTTTTCCCTTTTCTTCTAACGTTTTCTTTTAACCTTCTCCTCTTTCTCTTTCTCTTTTCTCCCATTTAGTCAGCCTCACCAACGATTATTACAATTTATTGCAATCTGTTGCTTCGCTCTGTCGAACGCGCTCGTTCACTTATCTTTATATATATATACACATATATATATTTCTTATATATATATTTTTTCATTTTTTTATTTGTTCTCTCTCTCTCTTTTTTTCGTCAAAGAAGTCGAAAGGAAAGGATATCGGATATGAACGAAATTATCAGTCGAAAGAGACGTCGATCGTCGTAGTATTTCTCTCTCTCTCTCTCTTTCTTTTTTTCCCATTTCTATCTAAAAAGTTTAAAATGTGGAACGCGATCTATGTTTCTCCGTCGTTTCGACGGACGACGAAATTGATTTTAAGAAAAGACGCGCACGAATAAGCAAGCACGACATTGATTTATGACAAATCCTCTTTAATCCCGCGCAACGGTTTGGGTATTAATCCAAACCTTGTACCCTCTCGTCCTTTATTTTACTTTTCTTTTATTATTTCGATGTATCTCAGGGTATGAGAAAAGGTTTTCCCTTGCGATCTCGTCCTTGAAAATTCTTTCAAGCCTGGAACCAAGAGTTAGAAGGAGACAGGAGACGAGCGACACGGTTCTACGGAAAAGTCCAAAGTACCTCTTTTCATCGCGAGCTAGTAGTAACACGCGATTCGCGTCTATGTTCCAAGACTCCTTTCCTCTTTTTCTCCTGCTTCGTTCCTCTTTTTCTTTCTCTTATTCTCTTTTCCTCGGTCTCTCCCTTTAAAAATTTCAAAAGTATCGCGCGCCAAGTAACCTTGACACAATTCGGCCGAAAAAACATATGTAACGTGGATCGTTAAAAAATGTATGAATTCGTTGTACAAAGGCGCGAGATATATGACAGAATAAACTCGACTCGATGGGATCTTCTCGAGCGAAATGATCCGATGTGGGTCAGTGGTATTCGATGAGACGTAGAGGTTCGTGTAGTAAAGGGAAGAAAAAAGAAAAAAGAAGAAGAAGAAAAAAAATGGAGAAGAAAAGAAAAGAAAAGAAAAGAAAAGAGAAAAGGGAAAGGGAAAAGAAAACATAACAAAAAAATGTAAGTAAGTGAAAACCGAAGAAGAAGGAGGACGAGTGTTCACAGAACTCTAACTTTCTTACCAAATTAACTATCCAAATTCTAATCCAGCAATTTGTTCGTTCCAATATACGATACATCGACAATAAAATGACATTTTTTCAATTTCTTCAAGAGAAAATTATCGATAGAATCGTAATACGTAAAGATACGTTGAAGATAAAGAAGAAGAACAAAATACATTAACAACATTAATAACCACTTCGTTCTATCTTTCCTTTACTGTATCGTAAAGAAGAAAAATAAAGAAAAAGTAGGTAGGTAGGAAAGGAAAAGAAAGTAAAAAAAAAGAAAAAAGAAAAAAGAAAGAAAAAAGAAACGATATTATAGATGTCTCGCGTGCCTGCACGTAGGACTTGGAGCAGTTATATCATCGATAGGGATCGGCCGATCAGCGTTTATCTTTCGAACGTGCTTGAATTCGCTAGCGCACTTGCGTATATTCGCCTCATAGAATTTCAAGCGCGCATCGGTAACTCGACCCAAGCCCCCGACGAGATCCATACAACCTGTATTGGTGTCAAGGCAAAAGGGGCCAATACTCTCGGCTGACCTACATCGGCCGATCACACTCCTACCCTCGTAGGAGTTCGACCTCCTCCCCTTAAACCCTCCATCCCACCTGTCTTCCTCCACCTGCCCTCGCCCTCGCCCTCGCCCTCACTCCTGTTCCTACCCTCACTCTCACACCCAGTTCAACCTCCGTTTTCCCGTTCCCGTCCCGGTGTACGCGGCCAACCCCTTTTCCTGGCCTTCCTGCAATCTGCGCGATGACTGTGCTGCGCGTGCGATGCCACACGTTATATCGTGCCAGACCCGACACCGAATATCATCGGAGAGAAATTTTTACCAATTGGATATAACGAGAACAACCTAACGTGCGAAGGTCGCAACGAATTTTTCTGCTGTTGGTTCGGGGGTGGGATAAGGGAGGAATAAAAAAGGAAAGGGGATAGGAAGAAAAAAGTTCAGATAGTTATATATAGTTGTATATATGTATATGTATTCATATAAAAAAATAATATGTAATGCATATTATATATATATATATATATATATATATATATATATATATTTGTTGTATATTGATCTCTCGTTATATCTTTAATATATTGAGAGAGAAAGAGTTAATTCGTATCGTTATTAAAATATTATAGATATTAACTAATAATAAATTTCGTTAATCGATCGTGATCGATACCAGGAAATTTATGATTTATTTCTAATCAAATGCAATTCCATGAGGTATGCTATGTTAGATTTTATAAATATTCTCATTGGAAATTAGAATGAAGATTGGAACGTTTCGAATCTATTCACGAATATTATAGAATGTGTTCATATATATATATCCCCATATATATCTATATATATATGTATATATATATCTTTTAGGGAAAATTTCACAGAGATATTTGGATCAACTGGTGGTCCTGATCGAACTGCAGAGCACGTAGATATTAAGCTTCGTAGATATCAAACCGTAGATATTGATCTCTTCCCCGTTGCTTTCGATTATCGAATAATAATTAAACAAGAAGCATATAGAGAAACGTATCAACGAACTGTAATAAAAACAGAGAGACATGATCGTAAATGATCGTAGAAACGAATTATCTGATAATCAACCTAACTGTTTAATCCGACTTAATGAAAACATTGATATTTCTTGTTCGAGGAAGAGTCGATTGCTTTTCGATGGTTTGTCTCATTTTCTTTGTCTTTTTTGGGAGAAGAGTAGGTGTTGAGTGGGTGAGAGAGAGAAAGAGAAATTGCGTGCGATTGTATACCATAATATTGGTCTAAAGAGGGTGATGCGTCGATAGAAACGACATTCGTGGCAGGTGTGTGTTAACGCTGCGTCTACAGGTAAAATAACTGGGTCAGCGTCCCAGTTGATGGGCTCCGAGAGGTAGTAGTGGTAGCAGCAGCAGTAGTAGTAGTAGTAGTAGTAGTAGTAGTAGTGGTAGTGGTAGTGGTAGGTGGTAGAGAGGTGGTGCGCCCGAGAACGAGTTTACCTGAGAACTACGGGTCACCACAGAGCCTGTCGACCTATAACGCGTTTGATCGAGAAACAACACCCTCTGATATATCCTTTTCATGATCCTGATCTATAATTTCGACGAGGGATGGTCGACGAAATGAAATGGAAACGATTTCGACGATATTTGATATTTGTTTATGTTCGTTTATCTTGTCGAATTAAAAAAAACAAAAAAAAAGGAAAAAAGAAAGAAAAGACAAAAACAAACAGAAAAAGAACAAATTAATTAACAGAGAAAATTGTTCAGAAAATGTCAAATGTAAAAGAATATCCTTTCGTATCGTTAGGTCTGCCAGTGACATTACCGAGTTGTATCCGATAATTCTTAGCTCGTTCAGATCCTTCAAGAGTCTCCATGAGAAACGATAAGGTGGTACTGAAAGGTTGCGAGGAGCTAAGGGAAAATGTTGGTTGGACAGGTAAGTTGATGTACGAAGGAGAAATGGCAGACAGAGATATGGCCCAGTTCGGACTTGACCCAGGTCCAAGGTCGCGCGCCTCGCGAAAAGATAATTACGTATTTAGGTCAGACAGTCGGAAATCTGTATGGTCCGTTGCTCGTATAGATCTTAGGTAGACATTCTATCTGTGTCTATGTAATAGACTATTAATTCCTGTACTTTCGTCTCTTCTCTTTCTCTCTTTCTCTCTCATCTCATCTCATTCGAAATCTTCGAACGAATGTATAACCGTTCTAGTTTATTATTTCTTTTGTTTCTTTCATCTTGAATTGGATTGAAAACATTAATCATTCTTAAACGGGTTGTCTTCGGGGGATTATTCGCAGAGGATTAAACATAGATAAAGAGAAACAAATGAAGATCTATTATCTCTAATTAAGATAATTAATCAGCGTCCTTAACAAACAAATTATTAACGATACGAGCTATCTGTGAAATAATTAAAAAGACAATTCATCTTTCTCGATCCTCTCCAATTAAAATGTAACGCTTGGGGATGGAGGAGTGGTTGAAAGATAGGAGATGTAGTAAAGTTGTCCCAAAAGAAATACACATCCCCTTCTCTCTCTTTCTCTCTCTCTCTCTCTCTGATACAGAGAGACTTCTTTTCCTAGTAACCTTTTGCGGTCCGACCGCAAGGTCGAAGCATGGTTATCACGGTACATGTGGCCAGTGTACGTTCGCGACCTCGAGAGCGCTAATTCGCATTACCACGGTCACTTACAGGATCTGCAAACCTCTGGCCACGTTTACTGGCTTATAGAGTTAATCGGATGGACTCGATTTTCCCGGAATCAATTCCGGCATCGTCGAGTGTAACTGAGGTACAGAGAGATAGATAGATAGCTAGATAGAGATAGAGATAGAGATAGAGGAAGAGACCACAAGTTCTGTGCCAGTGACATTGCCAAACGCATTTATACGAAGATTCCCCTTTGGTGTTGGTGTTGCTACCTAGTCGTATACTCGTCGTCGTCGTCGTCGTCATCGTCGTCGAATGCTCGAAGCACTTGGTCAAGGACGAACGTAAATCTATCTGGTGTAACCGGCGACAATGGCAGCCCAGTGCAGCAACATAGGCCAGGGAGAGTTTCTCGTTCTCTCTCTTTCTCTCTTTCTTTCTTTCTCTACTGATGGACGTATCGATCGCGTCCTTTTCTTTAGATCTTAATAAAGATCTCGCGTTGCCCTCGGCCCGTAAGAGAAGCATCGATTCTAACGGAGATCTGTCCGTGAAACTTACCACCCACCTTGTTCACCCCATCATCGTCATCCCTCCACTCATCCATCCCTACAAACCAAACCTCTAACTCTTTGCTATTCGACTAGACCCACTTGGTTTATTTCGATCGGAGACAAAAATCTTCACGGAGAAAGTAAATTTTAGATGGGAATTTTAAGGGTAAAAGAAAGACTTTCGCAACGTGAAATCACCTAGGGTGGGTGAGTGGATAGAAGGTAGTATCGCGTGTCGAAGTGATTCGTGACGGAAAGTGGTCAGTCCTTACTGGAAATCGAACAAACGTTTACCTAGTTTTTCCTCAATTTCCTCTCCACCCTCATATCCTTTTCGTTTCTTGAATCCTCATTAAATCTTCTATACCCTTCGATTCAACTCGAAGGGATAGAAAATAAAATAATATCGATTGATTTATTCGCTAAACTCTTCCGACATTGTCTCGATCGTAACGGAGATCTTTGATATAAGATAAATTGCTCAGTCCGAGTTTTGAAGCTTTTCTGTCTTCTGGTCTTGTATTCTTCTTCTTTTCTTTATTTTTTTTTTTTCTTCACAGCAGACATAATATATGTATATATACATATATCTATATATACGAGGAAAGAGAACTCGATTGCAATATCGAAAGATCGATGGCATTTCCGGCCGTTGCATCCCGTTGGGAGCTCATAGCTCTTTCTCAGGGAGTACGAACAGCAACAGCACCGTGTACGGCAACTCGCAAGCTTCGTACCTCGAAGAGGGTAGAGGCCAGTGGGACACACACCACACCTGTACCGTGCCGGTATTCGGGTCATGCATCTCGGCCACTTGTACTAGGTCACTACCTCCCTCGTATAATCCGCTCTCTTCCACCACTATCCTGCACCCGACCCGATATATATACATATACTTATCACCTAGACACACATATACACAGAGAGACATATATGTATGTATACATGTATATGTATATGTATATGTATATGTATAAACGGGTTGGAGCACGGACACCTGCAAACCACCTCCACCAACGACTCTAGGTCATATCCTCGAACTCGGGATGGCTGCGTGAATTTACGGAATTTATATACCGCGCGAAGAACTTATCGTCGAATCGTTCGTCGATCTGAGTCAGGGCCGAATCTAAGAAAATTCTCATCTGGAAATTACACCGATACCTTTCTCAACACCGTTTCTTTCTTTCTTCAAAGTTTCATTCATCGTTCTTTAGATATATTTCGTTAAAGAAAAAAAAAAAGAAAGAAAAAAGAAAGGAAATTATAGTTAATATTCTCGTACGATTAACAGGTGGCTCAAGAATGCATATTCTCTAACTGTTCAAATATCATTCAAATGATTTTTCTAATGATACGTTATTTAAGAGAAAATATACATAGATACGTAAACTTTTGAAACTGTTAAGCTCGGAAGGATTTGATTATTTATATAAGACTTTAATTATTTATTATACGGTTTAAAAGCTTGGATAAAGACAAGTATTATGTATTATGAAAGGATATTATTACATCTTATTATTACGAACGGCGTTGTCATGTTAATTCAAAGTTATACCGGCAAATTTTTAAAGTTAAACGATACGTAAAGTAAGGTGTTTTCGATTTAATTAAAAGCCAACAGAAAGTCCTCAGGGATAAGGATAAAGTTTTGAGACTCGAACCTCTTCTACCGGTTATATACATACGTTTTCGAGATAAGAGAGAGATAGACTTGGACGGTCTACGTTTTCAAAGACCAAGAAAACCAAGAACAAAAAAAGAAATAGATACAGAGAAAATCAATACCATTTCGATTAACTCTACGAGGATATAGAAATGAAAGGGTCGAATTTTAACGATTAGATTTCATTTTGAAAGGATTTGACAATAATCTTTCAGACGACTCGTTTCAATCGAGTTAAGGTTTCTCGTTTCTTTCTAATTAGTTCTCAACTGTTCTAATTGAGATGGTTGATGCATCGTTGTTAAAAAAATAAATAAATAAATAAATAAAAAAGAAAAATCAAATTCAATTGAAAGTAGTAGAATATTATTCGAAGTAGTAATCTCTTCTTCGAAGTGGTGAAACGCAGCTGGATCGACAAACGGATTCGTAAAGGGTTGTAAGCATCGTCCTGTCTCTCTTTCTCTTTATATGTGCGTGTGTGTGTGAGCAGCTAGGAGACCTTGAAGGTATTCGAAACCAGGGCAGTAACCTTAAAGAATGACTCGACGCAGGCGCGCGCAATCTGAACGTCTACTAACGGGAGGTAGGTAAGCCGGGTTGCCCTACATCGGCTGGTCTGTTCTCTGCCACCGAACTCTCCCTCGTTTCTTCAGGTTAGAAAGAAAGAGAGAGAAAGATAGTTAGATAGATAGATAAAGAGAGAGAGAGAGAGAGAGAGAGAGAGAGAGAGAAAGAGAGAATCTAGAACAGAAAAGCACACCAGTTTTATTCCTTGGAGAAGACTCTCCCTTCATTATTCATACAACATTTTATATAAATATCCATTGATTTCGAAGGAACGATTCGAATAATCTATCCCTCTGCGTGATCTATCCCTCTATCTTCTTTTTCGTGATTTATTTCGAATTTCGATCACCAATCGATTGGATATAGATGTATGTATATATATATTTTTTTTCTTACTTTTTGTTTTTGTTTTAGTTTTTTTTTGTAAGATCTAAATTTACGTTGTTTGCTTTCGTTATCCTTAATTCCTTCCTTCCTTCCTTCCGAGTCTGAAACAAACTCTTTACGCCTTATACCGTTTGCCAAAACAAAGTTTGTCAAATTTTGTTTCTTCTCTTTTCGTTGCTTTTCTTTTTTTGGTTTTCTTCGCGAGTTCGTTTACGAAAAAAAAAAAAAAAAAAAGAAAAGAAAAAAGAAGAAAAAGAAAAGAAAGAAAGAAAGAAGGAAAGAAAGCGTAAAAGTTCACAAGTGTAATAGTTAATTCGCTTAAAGTTCACTAAACGAGACTTAGGTATTAATCAAGAATTAATAAGAAATTTGAAGCAAAAGGTGATTCGATTTTAGGAAATAATTTCTTTCTTTTTGCAAGTCTCCCGTTTCTTTTTGTTCTCTCCTCTTCCCTCAGACACAGATTTTTCGTTTGCTTCATTATTTTTCTTTCCTTCTTCTTTTTCTTTTTTCCGTGAAATAAGATGGATCGGATCGTTTTTTGTCGGTTTTCAGTTTTCAGTTTAAATTTCCTCGTAGTTTCTTTTAACGATAAAGAACAGCGTGTACACGGACGTACATATAGCACGATATAGTTTTCTTTCGATCCTTCATACGTTCTCTTTTCTTTTGTCCGACTTATATAGACGATCGTATTCATCATCCTTGAAGGGATTTTATTTAATAAAAGTAGAAGATGTCAAGTTCAAGCGCGACAGCCCACAGCCGCGATGATATTCATAATTTCTATTGAGAACATTTTTTTCTTTCTCTTTTTCTTTTTTTTTCGTGAGAACGGAAAAAAAGGAAATGGGAGAAAAGAAAAGAGAAGAAGAATAAGAAGAAGATTTGTCCCGAGAAATAAAAGAGACAAATATGAAAAGAGGATTCAATCCCGATCAACTTGGAATGACCTTTTCAAAGGTAATTTCTAAAGAGATCTTTAACAAGGACACTTTTCTTTTCTTTTTTTCTTTTTCTTTTTCCTCTTTATTTCTCTTCTTCTTCTTCTTCTTCTTCACCGACTTTCTTACGATCACAAAATAAATACAAGATGCGCTTTTCTTAATAACCTTTTGATAATTTCGTATTCATCTCATTTTGTTTCATCATTTCGTTTAATTTTCTCGTTTAACGATTATAACCGTGTCTCCTCACTTATAGAGTTTGAACTGTTCAAAATGGATTCACGTGTTGAAGTGGTTGAGCGTAGACGCATAAATACAGGAACATTATAAGCTTGTCTGTTGGTAAATGTTTCGAATGAAGGTCAGCACTTAGGAACATTAAGCCCCATCACGGTCCACCGATAATTTCCCAATCGATTTCTGCTATCGGTTTCTGTGACTAATATCGAATCATTCGAATTAGCAAGAAGAGCTATCGATTTCGGTAATTAGAATTAGAACGAACGACGGGAAAGTTTTGAAAACAGAATTCATAGTTTGCATCGTTCGCGAATTGATATATCATTGATCTCGTGGATATTAAATTATTCTCACAGATTTTTCTTTTGCGTCAAATAAAATGATCAACGAATTATTATACGTTATCGTCGATCGTAAAATTTTGATAAAATACATATTAAACATGTATGATATTCCAATCGTTCGGAAATGAATACGATAAAGTTTAAAAAAAGTTTCTCGACATTGTTATCGAAATCGTTTGAATTCAACTCTTTCTGATTTGAATAACAACCCTTTCTCTCTCTCTCTTTTTTCTTTCTTTCTCTCTATCTCTGTTTTATTGCTTTTATCCGTATGTTTTTTTTGGAAATATTACCTATCTATATGCTGTTAAAAGTTCATGAATTATATACGATATTGAGAATTCAATTTCTGCGGGGTTCGTATTGAAAAGTTTATCTATAGTCACGGCAACGTATACTAAAGAAAAATTTATTCTAATTTATGTCACTCGAAATATCTTGGAAAATTGTTTTGCAAGTTTTGATATATATATGTGTGTGTGTGTGTGTGTGTGTGTATAAATTATATCAGTCGTGGATATAATCCTTACATTTTTCCTTTCATAATCAAAAGATACAACATAAAGCACAAATAATCTCAGATAAATTTCATTTCATTCGGGTGATCCATCTCTTGGAGAAATATAAGAACGTCAGACGTAACCTTGTCGAATAGACAAGAAAAAAAAAAAAATACATATATTCCATCATAGTATAGTAGTTTTCTTTTTCGGCACGAGGAGGAGAGACGAAGAAAACGAAATAAAAAAAAAAAAGAACAGAAAAAAAGAAAGAAAGAAAATAGAAAAACCGCAAAAAAAAAGAAGAAAAAAAAAACAAAAACAAAAAATAATAAAAAAAAGGATGTCAAAAGTCGTCATCGTAGTGTATAGGATCGATCTTTGGATATCTTAAAGTAGTCATGCGTCTTTAGTCGTCTGAGTCACAAAAACATATATATATATATATATATATAGTTATATGTATAAACTATACAAACACGTACTCATACATATTTTATCCGAAGAAAAAGAGAGACAGAAGAAAGAGAGATAGAAAGAGAAAGAGAAAGAGAGAGAGAGAGAGAGAGAGAGAGAGAGATTGAGTGGATGTAGGATCGAAAGAACGTTACCCTTTCTTGAAAGTAGCTTGCTACGGAAGCTGCTGATAAAGCCGATGCTGTTCCACCTCCATCTCTATCTCCTCCACCTCCTCCACCTCCTTTACTGTCGCCTTACTCGTCATAATGGAATTCATCGGGTATATATAATGGCGTGAAAAGTGCGATCTTGAATTCCGGTTTCCGCCTTTTTTCTTTTCCTTTTCCCTTTTTCTTTTTTTTTCTTTTCTTTTCATCTCTCTTTCTTTCTTCCTCTTTATTTTTTTCTTTAATTCTAATTCTCTCTCTCTCTCTCTTTTTTCTTTTTATCTATCTGTCCATCTCTGTCTCCGCCTTTTAATCCCTTTCACTCTGTATTTTCCATTCCTCTTCATTCGCCACTTCGATTTCCACTTCTTCTCTGTTCCTTCGTCACGTCGACTATAATGAGGCACAGCTGGTACAACTATCCTTTTCTACTCTCTTTCCAACCCTTTCTTTCCTCTCTCTCTCTCTCTCTCTCTCACCTCCATTTCCCTTCTCTCGCAATCCTTTTCTTGCTTCTTGCTTTTAAGAAACAAACCATCGTCTCCTTCCAGTTTATTCCTATTATTACTTTTCGTTCAACGACGTTGAAACACACTTTAACCACGAAATAATCGCACTCTTGCTCGCACTCTCACGAAACGAATGTTCACGTTAAATGAGGACGCGCCCATTGTTTTATCTCTTTCTTATTCTTTCTATCATTCACTAGGGATATCGTTTATAGGTGGTATTAACACGAGAACGACTGGGAAGTAACGTGAAATTATTTCTATTGTCTTCTGCCGAAATGTATTATATCGTAATTATTTCTAATTTTAACGTCTTCTTATATGTATATATATATATATATTTCTCTCTCTTTCTCTTTCTTTTTCTTTCTCCCCCTTTCTCTCTCTCTCTCTCTTTCTTTTTAATTCGATGAAAAGTGATATGAAAAAAGAGATTTCGTGAAAAGCGATCGTTAACGATAAAAAATATAACAGAAGAGACATCTTTCCAAATTCGTATCTTTTCATTCTGTTACATCAGTTGGATAATAATTTTTTGATTTATGAAGCAGCCATTCGTTCTTAAAGTCAATTGAGAATACACTATATCAAGTATTCTCTCGAGTTATCGAATGAAATTGAATGAAACGAAGATTCTCATCTTACAACGTTTAGAAATTCGTTAACATCACGTTTATAGATATTACTCGATTCAGACGTTTCAACTGAGCCTTTTCAAAATCTTTTCTAATTTCTTTCTAGGACCCACTTCACGAATATTTGAAAATTTTTACGATCCATTTTTTTTCCTTATCTCGTAAAACAACTGGCTACATTCTTTCGTTTCTTTTTTTTAAAACATCACTCCCATGTTGAAAAAAAAGGTTACATGATTTTCGAAGTAATAGTCGCGATGAAAAAAACAAAAACAAAAATAAAAAAGAGGAGAGAGAGAGAGAGAGAGAGAGAGAGAGAGAGAGAGAGAGAGAAAAGAAAACAGGAGGGAAGAAAAAAGAAAGAAAAAAAAAAAAAAAAAGAGTGAACGAAACAAAACAAAATGAAACAAAACAAAACAAAATAAATAGCGGACTGCAACGTTCACGCGTGATCGGAGCGGATGAGAAGGTGGAATGAGTAATAAAAGCGACGGTTACGAGGTCACGGTTCTGCGATTGAAATCCTTCGAGGCCGGTCTCGGTGTGCTCCGAATCGACTTCCATCGTCGAGCCTCGAAAGAGAGGAACGAGTAAAAGCGAAAGAGATAGATACATAGATACATAGATACATAGATAGATAGATAGATAGATACATAGATAGATAGATACATAGATAGATAAATAAAGAGAGAGAGAGAGAGAGAGAGAGCTTCTATGACTGGGACGCGCGTCCGTCCAAACGTTTCAATTTTCACTTCGCCGACCTGTACACAGTTCGCAGCTTTTCGCTTACTTGGCCGCCGTGCCAGATGAATAATTTTCTTTTTTCTTTTTTCTTTTTTTTTTCCCTTCCTTTTTTTACTTCCTCTTTTTCTTTCTTTCTTTCTTTCTTTCTTTCTTTCTTTCTTTCTCTTTCTCTCTCTCTTTTTTTCTCTGATCTTGATACCGCTCCAACTGCGGCTTAACGTTCGACGTTCGTGTAAAAGGAAAACAAATACGATGACAGAAAAAAATGTAAAGAAAAAAAAAAAAGAGAGAGAAATAAAAAAAGCTCATTAGCTCTCGACGTAATGCAGTGTTAATAATCTTTCCCTTTTTTTTCCTTCTTTTTTAATTTTGTTTTGTCTCTCTCTCTCTCTCTCTCTCTCTCTCTCTCTCTCTCTCTCTCTGATTATTAATATTTTCTCGGACGAATTTTAATATTAATATAGCTTTTCATTTTTTTCCATTGGTTTTTTTTTTTTCAAAGAAGAAAAGAGATTTTTGTTTTTCTTCTTTTCTTTTTTTCGTTGGTTGTTATTATTGTTTATTTGTTGTTTATTTAGATTGTACGACTGACCGATCATCGTGAAGCTTTGATTTTTTTATTAGTTAAGAAAACAATAGTCAAGTCGGGTCCATAGATGGTATTAAATAGAAAACTCTAGTCTGTCTGGTCTCTCTTTCGAAATTGATAAGAAGACGACTAAGAAGAGAATTTTGTAATGGATTAAACCGTATTATTATCTTTTCATTTCTTCTTAGGACGAATAGGTATATGTCATGGAAGAGAGCGTACTTCAAGGAATTGTCGTTACGTGTCGGAAACGATAAGACGTTCTATTATATTTGGTGCACTCTGGCAACATCACGGGCTTCACGATTATTTCTTCGTATATAATAACGATCGAGGAGGTATCGGTGTAAAACATTAAAGCCCTTAAAGTTAAAATAATATATCTCGTTGCTAGTAATTATTTGTATTATTCGTATTTAAAAAAAAAAAAAAAAAAGAACAGCTTCGTACATAATTAATTATAACATAGAAAAATCCTTTCTATTAGATAAGAATTACGTAGAATATAATATTATATTCCCGTTGACATTGATCGAAACCTTTCACAATGTAATTCTGACCATTTTATTTATATCTAATACACACACATACACACACACACTTAATAACTGTAGAATTGATTACCAATATTCGTCAATCATACGTTTTAATGAATCTTTTTTTCTAACAGAGAAAGAGAAAGAGAAAGAAAGAAAAAAAAGAAACCAAAAAAAAAAAGAAAAAAGAAATAAAAATGTGCGAATAGTTGAAACAAGTTTCTTCTTAAAAACTTGATTCGTGAACGGTCAATTGTATTGTATTAGCAATGTCGTGGTAAATAAACGTGTTTACATGTAAGTGTGCGAACACGCCGTTGGGACCTTGTCCAATCGAGCGTAGAAAACAGTGAAAGTATAGAGTATGCAGAAAGAGAAAACGTGTACGCACGTACATACATACCTACTCTCGTAATTTAACTATACGTACGCGTGTGGGTTGATGGCAATTGGAAAAATGTTTTGCATTTAGATATAAAACGTGACTCGGTTGGAACTCGCTCGCCAGTACCGAACGGTCAGTTCGTAGGTTGAATAACACACGTCTCTCTCTTTCTTTCTCTTTCTCTCTCTTTCTTTCTCTTTCTCTCTCTCTTTCTCTCTTTTATTCCCTGTCACATTATCTATCCTTTTCTATCGCATATACCGAGTTTGTAGATATTCGAGATTAAATTCGAAATTCACGGTTGTTATATTCCACGGTTGTTATTTATTCCAACTTTAACTGTGTCTGTAATATTTCTTCTGTAAAATATATTTTTTTTCTTCTTTTTTTCTCTTTCTCCCTTTTTTCTTTTTTTTTTTCTTTCGAAAATTATAAGGTGTAAATTATCTTTAAAATCGTTCGTTGTATAAGCTTGAAAGGGGTTATATAGATATACTGATTACATATCTAGATAATATAATTGTGCTTCGTAATTGTGTACCGATCAATGGACTAGAAAGGATCGTAATATAAGTTAAACGATAAATGTTTAATATAAAAAAGGAGGATTCTTCGTGTTTGGATATTAAATGTATCGAGTGTTTTTAAAATCGATCGAATATTATAGATATCAGGTGGAATAATTAACCGGTTATGAAACAAACGTAATGATCTCACTTTCGTAACTTTCAAAAATGTCGTGCGAGATAATTCCTTGATATTAGGTTTAGTTAATATATCGGTAGATGTAATTGACAGTTTCGTATAAATTAAAATCCTATGTATTGAGAGTGTTAGGAAATGAGAGTGTACGTAACAGATCGGGTTGGAAATACAAAAAAGAAAAAAAGAAAAATTACGAACTTATTAGAACTCAATTAACGTTATCAATGACACCAAGTTTCTCGAGATATAGTCAAAGTTTCGTATAAATAAAAAAAGTAAATAAATAAATAAATTAAATGTACGGTCGATTCATAAAAATCCATTCCCTTTCTTTATTAAATTTTTTCCGATGCATTATCCTTGACTCTAATGAATACTTTCTGATCATGCTTGTTATTAATCGGTACAACTCTTTGCAAAATCATTTCGATTAAAAAATAAATCAAAAAAAAAAAGGAAAAGGAAGAGTAACAATCAAATCGAAATCGAGAAATCGAAATAAATATAATGTTAAAGCTAATAGTTTACGAGATAAAAAAAATCCCTGAGAGATAAGATAAGACAAGATGAGAGAGGAGAAGAGAGGGAGGATGTTTTCGTGGAAAAAGAAAAGAGAATACTTCCTCTAAGAGTCCTCTCCTATCTTGCAAGTTAGTCACGTATAGAGAGTGGGTAGGACAGGGAGTGAGAAAAGTTAAGGGAACGTTTGATACGAGCACGAAAGAGAGAAAGAGAGAGAGAGAGAGAAAGAGAGAGAGAAAGAGAAAAAGAAAGAAAAAGAGACACAGAAAAAGGAGAAAAGAGGATTTTCCTCGTGAGATCTCAAAGCGACGTCCAACGTAAAGCACTGTAGCTTACACGTGAAGAAGCGTCCTGTACGTACGTGACGGCATTAATACGTAGGACATGTGTTCCAACTTTTTAAAGTGGATCCTTCCGAATCTTTTTATCTACCAAGAAATTGAATTCCTTTTCCTTTCGACGATCCACTTACATGCAAATTCCTAAAACCGTATCGTTTAATAATAAGAAAGAAAAAGGAAAGAAAGAAAAATAAAAAAAAAGAAGATTAAAAGAAAATAATAATAATAAAAAAAAAAAAAAAAGAAAAAAAGAAAATGCGAATTCACTTATACTTTTCAGACGATCATCATTATTGAATAATTTTTATAAGGACCGAACAACTCTATCAAGGATCTTCTCGATCGTTTGATATCAATATCGATTGTTTGCATATCGTTTGTTCGAATCTCTTTAACATCTTTCTACAACAAAAGACGTTATCAACGATCAATATCTACGATCTTGAAATTTTTCTCGTATTCTAGTACATATGTAAAATATGAACGTGTAAAATTTCGTTTAAGATTTAACCCTCGCCTTATCGTTAGTTTCACTACCCCCTGTTAAGTATCTATCGGCTTATCTCGAGCGGAACACGTTTGATCCACCGACAAGAGCAAAATTAACAGTGCATAAACCACAAATACCTACGCTCTCGGCACGGCTCGAATCTCTAAGCGAAGTCGCCGCTTTACGCTTCGCGGCCCAGAATTAATGCAGGTGAAGGCAAACGCAATGCGGCCGGCGGCCTGCACGCGCAATTCTCGTAAATTACATGGATACGCATGTAATATCCCGATTATATTATAATTTCGAAGTCGATCTATATATTATACGTCAATGTAATTTTTATCAATTATATTTTTCACCTTTATATTATACATTATATATATATATATTTATATCTTATTTATATTATATATTATATACGTCATGGATTATATTTTTTATCTTTCACGAATTTGGATTTTTTTCAGACGAACTGAGAGATAAAAGAAAAAAAAAGATAAAGACAGGGACTTACGATAGAATGGAATAAGAGTGGGGGTTGAATATACGTTTATGACAAAACGATTAATTAATTAAATCGATTCGAGTCGACGATATTCTTCTTCTTCTTCTTCTTTTTCATCTTTTCTATCTTTATCTCTTCGATTATCTGTCCTTGTCTTGATTGGATTAATAAAAACGTCAGAGTTTCTTTCTCACTAAGTCCTATTATCAATAACGATAAATTACAAGTATACGATGGAGAATAATAATTATGTTAGTCTTTATATAATAACACTCTGTAGTTTACCTTTCTACCTTGACGGTCGTAACGTACCCTTCACTTCGTACAATACTTTCGAAGGCCGCACCCGGTCTACCGCACGTTTTCGATCAACCACTTTCGTCTCTATCTTTCTTTAGGGAAAGGGAGGGGGAGATAGCGGGGGGTCAAAGATCGTACCGTTAACTGCTCATAAAAGTTCCTTAGTTAATAGGGAAAAAAAAGAAACAAAAAGAAAAAAAAAAAAGGAAATTTATGAAGTAAACTTGGACATAAAAATCTATAGAAATTTCAAGTTTAAAAGGCTTTAATTCATTGGTTCAAATGTCTTCATTAAAGAATTTTATCTATCGTTTAACTTCGTTTTTTTCTTTCTTTTCAAATATGTTACATTTATTCTCCATAATTTAATAGAAGTTTGAGTACTTAGAGTGTAGGTTGATACGCATAAATAATAATTTTCATCCTGATTTCTCGTAAATTATGTTCTACGATTTTTGTTTCAGCGTGGTTCCTAGGATGGTTCATGTGTAAAGCAGTGGCTTATATACAGGGTGTATCGGTTGCTGCTTCGGTTTACAGTCTCGTTGCAGTTTCACTCGACAGGTACGTATCTGTAATAAATTGATCGATCATTCCGATTTTATAATAGAATGATTTCTATGATCTCGATCGATGGAGATATAATTGGTGATAAGATCGAAAAAAAAGCTTTTCATTTATCCATCGACATACGTTCTACAATCGTCATCGTTATTTTTAGAAATTAGAAACTTGGAAATAAAAGTTTTAGATCGGACAATTTTCCGACGTGAGCATTTTACGTTCACAAGAAATAAGATTTCTAATAATATCTATAATTAGAGAATAAGAATTATATCGAGTCAACGAAAATCGATGAATCATTGCAAAAATGATTGTTTCGTACGATCGTATACTCATGGAGAATATTTACTGAGTTATTTATTGACTGGAATCGATCGATCGATCGTATTTAAAAGGATCTTCAAACGATTTCATTCTTAAAGCTACAATTCTTTCCTTCTTTCACGACAATCCTTCTAATATAAATTACATCACAAATTATACGAAATCTATTCTATAAATAGAAACAGATCCAATTAAAAGTACTATTTATACGTGTGACAATTTAATTCTGTTTCAATTCAAACGATAGATATTATCTGTTACGATTACGTCGATTTATGTAAATGTGACATTAAATCTTAATGTGCCATTTAATCTTGCGTAAGAAAAAAGAAAAAAGAAAAAGAATAGAAAAAAGGGGAAAAAATAGAAAAAGAAAAAAAGAAAAAGAGAAAAAAAAAGACAGAGAGAGAGAGAGAGAGAGAGAGAAAATAAAAGGCGTGCTTGCAACACGTTCGTAACGTCTACCCCCACGTTACGTTTATCTCGTCATTCGCTCAGTAATGCGATCGCATAACGATTATACGTATACGTTAGCATACTCGATATAAATCGAATATTTATTAATGACTTGTTTACACGCTCGAACCAATACTACAAATATTTCGATTTGATTTTTATCGAGGGATCGTTTTATTATTAAAAATATATTTTTATAATGTCGAGCAATTAGGATGAGCTCGCACTGTACTAAACATAAGGTATAAAAATGTAATGATCAAAAAAATATAACTCTCTCTCTCTCTCTCTCTTTCTCTCTGTCTCTCTTGAATGTATATATATATATGAATATATATATATATATATATATATATATATATATATAACGTGGGAATTATTTAACAACACGTAAATTTAATATCCATAAGATTAATTATAATTAACAATGAGCTATGTTCGTTAATAAGAGTTATTAATTTGAAAAAAAAAAAAAAGAAAAAAAGTGCATTATTACAAGAGAAATGTTGCTTTCTGAAATGTATATACATATATACATATATATATATATATATATATATATATATATATATATATATATATATTAATTTACGAATTATTTAACGACACGTGAATTTAATATCCAAAAGATTAAATGTATCTATATATGATTCATAAAAGTTCGAAGATCAATGAAACAAAAAAAAAAAAAAGAGAAAAAGATATTTAATTTGATTCATTCGTGATGTGATACGATCCACATAGATTGAAAAGGCAACGCTTTTTTGAAAGAAATATTTTATTAAATGATCTGCACGACCATTATCCAAATCGATTTTATTTCATGCAAATATAAAGGGTAGAAGAGAGAAAGAGAAAAAAATGAAGAAAAAAGAAAGAAAGAAAGAAAAAAAAAACAATTTTCTAGGATATTCACGAAATTGTTGTTCGACGATAAAAGATCAACGTTAACTCGAAATTGTCATATCGATCGATATGATCGATCGAACGTTTTATTCATTCCCTTTTATTCGATGGTTCAAGTGACCATATTTTCTTTCAACTTCATCGTTCGTTCGAACGATACGATGATATTGCTAAAAGCACGTTTAGTATCTTCATTGGTCCACTGAACAACGATCCCTCTTCGAAATGTTCGAAAAAGATAACGCTACTCTATTCGGCACGATCTCGAAATATTTCGATGAAACGAAAATCGAATCGTCCCAAGGGGATCCTTTCCTTTTCTTTTTTTTTCTTTCTTCACATATTCGTTTTCTTAGATATCGCAGCATTTCAAAAATATCATTGGCTCACCAGATAATTCTATTAACTTCGAACGAATTTTTTCGGGTCATTTAAAAAAACACAAAAAAAAAAATTTATCTTTGATAGATTCGTTTATACTTGTCGATATCATCGAGTAGTTATTAAATATCATTGGTTTATATAAAAAAAAAGGACAGTTTCTAATAGTATAAATTAGTTAGCTGAATAAAATACATCGCTAAGAAATTTTTAAGAGAATTTCCTGGAGATTGACACACGATATCTCCACGCTTATTAACCATAGGAAGCGTATCAACTGCTATGGCTCATATAATCTTCGTCATAATATCGTATGACACTTCCTAATTCTTATGCAACTCAAAGAACACAGAGTGTGCTCTAATTCGCATACTGCGGTCATTATTACGCGAACGAACGTGTAACAATGAAATCGGTAAGAATATTTTCAATAATTCATTAGAATTTCAATAATTCATTTTTCTATTTACATTGTATCATAGATCTCGGACAAACGTCAATAGAGTCGTTTTCTAGAACGAGTTAATTAATGAATATACACATACATACACACACACGCATATATATATATATATATGTGTGTGTGTGTGCAATCAAATCTATGTTCTCATAAATTTCACGCAAAATTATAACCGCGTTAGGGTACTCTGATTTATCTGAGATTAATATCTTATATTTTTATTTGTTAATTATTCGTTCGTTAAAATCGTTGACGTTGATGTAACAATGTCTGTCGTCAATTTACGAATTAATACGTAAAAAGATGATAGAAATATTTTCCCGATAGAACGATATAGAAGTTACGATATAGAAGAAGGATTTGTATTTTCAATCTTCGAACGATAAAACCGCGAGAATTCAATAATGTTTTTCTATAGGAGAAAAGACGTCCTATTCTCTCCAACCCCCACCCCCCTCGTCACGCGTTATCGTTTCTTCCGTAGGTGAACTTGAAAGGAATCGTTCGGTTGTAGGAAGAAAAGAATCGGTATATATCAAAAGACGAAAAGTGAGTCTCGCATTTCTATTGGCTTGCGAAGAAAAAAATTTTTTGGAAGAAGTAGTAGTGTTGGTAGGTAAAAGAATTCGTTTTCCAAGAAATAAGAGGAAGGTCACGGACGAGAATAGAACTTGGTTGTTTTATTTTTCAAAAATAAAAAAGAGAGAGAAAGAAAGAAAGAAAGAGAGAGAGAGAGAGAGAGAAACTTTAGTTTTCAATAGATATCCAAACCAGACTACCAACGAATACAAACAATTTCGTAATGGTTATCATGATCCATTGTTCTTTTTAAAATTTGACAATATTTTACTCCTTTTATTTATTTTCTTTCTCTCTCTCTCTCTTTTTGTTTTTTTTTATCTTACTTGCGTTTTTCCTTTTTTTTTTTTTATTTCTTTCATCATAAAAAAAAACAGTTCAAGCGAAACTTTGGCAAAACAAATGGAAAAAGGAGAAAAAAAAAGATCAGGGGAAAAAAAAAAGAAAGAAAGAAAGAAAAAAAATGGTTTCACACGTTCAAGAAACTGGCTTTAGAAGAAAATGTCGAATATTAACATGGATGTTTGCATTGTACGTATAACAAGTAAGCGCGTCGGTGTGTATTTCCACATAAACTGTCTTAACCCAATTCTCGCGATTGGCGCGAAGGGTTGAAACCGTAACGATTGGCGATCGTCAATGACGTATCGAAGCACGACCTTTTCCGATTGGTCTAGACATAATCCCCACTCCTCTTTGCGATCGGCTGACTCAACCGAACGTATTCTAACATCATGCTGTCCGAATGGGCCACGTGAGCAAATTTATTACCATTTTTAAAATTCGACATTCGTATAAAAGGGAGACCGAGAACTATCCGAGCATAAGCTTAGTTTCTTCTACGAAGCAAACAACCAACCCAACCAACCAACCATGTTCAAGCTGGTAAGAAGCAAAACGATATAATACCTATCCATATATATACATATATATATATATTTATATATTTATATATTTATATATCTAACACACTTAATAATTCTTCGGAAATATCGACAACACTATTCGAATACACTTTACTTTACACACACCATACTTTTGTTCGATATTCGATCGATTTAATTCGATCGGAGCAACCTTACTTTACCTTGATAACATTAACAGTCTTCTTTATCATTAATCCGATATCTCGAATAATAGTTAACTTAACTATCAATTAATCGAATTATCGAAGCTATTCAAAGAAACATCCTGATATCTCTTCGAGCTTTAACGTATCGTTTACTATTTTTCTTCTTCATATTGGTAAGATAAAAACGAGACAGAGTATATTGAAAGTATATAAAATAGAATCTCTCTCTTTTTATCTCTATCTCTTTCTTTCCCTTGGGTTCTTTCGACTTGCATCGCGACGACCTTTTACTCCCGCATATCTAAACATACACATAAATACAGTTTCATAGACGCGCCCTTACGTTCACTCGAACGGCTTCGAGTCTCAGGTCACAAAAATCGGAGCGAGCGAAATCACTGGAGCATGCACATTGTTAGCCAACACCGTGCAGGCCTCCTGTGACTCGAGCTCGTGTGCGTCGAGTCGGAATGCAGCTAGCATTGCGCCTATTTTTCTCTTTTTATTTTTTATTTTCTTTTTCCCTACCTTCTCTATTCGAGATTATACGTGCACGCAAGCGCAAACACAGAAACACAAACAACATACGCACAAACATATACACACACACGCGTACACATAGCGAAGCGAGCACGCATACATTTAGCAATTTTTAACAATTCCTTCGCCATTTTGTATTAACGTTAAACTCGATAATAGCGATCGATAAAAGCAAGAGTTCTTGTGTAATCGATCGAAGGTTCAAGACATTGAGATAAGTCGAAACTTCGAACCGGTTCCCGATCGAAAATTTTCACTCGTAAATTGCTTTTAAAACAACCCACGCATAAAAATCATGGTAACTCGTTAACCGTATATATATATACACACACACATTTATATTTATATATACATACATTCGATATATAAATCATTATTTTTATAAAGGAACGTTTCGATCACTCTGACTCATATATCGCGGTTGACCGTTTAAATTAGGCTGTCCTCGCCGCCATTTTGGCCGTCGCTGTTGCCGCTCCCGGAGGTCTTACTGGCATCGCCATCAGCCCTGGAACCGGTCCGATCCACGCTCCCCAAGTGGTCTCTGCTGCAGTTCCCGTAGCTGCTGCTCATGTCGTTGCCCAACCTGTGGCTCCGGTTGTCCACCAGACCCCCATCGTCACCAGGACCGTCCTTAACCATGCCGCTTATGCCGCACCTCTTCTCCATGCTCCTCTTCATGGTTAGACAATAGCATCGACGATAAATCTCCAACCTACCAACTACCACCAAAACAACCAACCAACCAACCAACCAACCAACCAATCAACCAATCAACCAACCAACCAACCAACCAACTGTCATGACGAGACAAGACCAACCCCTGAGACTACACAACATCCCTCACATCATCTGGAAGCCTCGTTGATTGCGTTCTCGTGTGACGATGGGAAAGACCATAGGCTCGGAGAAACACACATAAAAAAAAAGAAACAAAAAAAAGACGAAACGAACTTCACACCACCCTTTGAACAACCACCACCACCACCACCACCACACCACTACCACACACCTACTCCAACCACCCACCCACCCACCACCCCTCTTCAAGTCACCAACAAAGCACCGACACCAACGACCACGACCAGGACATTCCCCAGTTCATCCGACGGAAAATGGTTATGGAAAAGGATAAATTAACCAATGAAAATTTATGTGGAAGAGGACTTCGAATCGGCATATCTGGCAATCCGACGAATTACCAACATTGGCACGGCCTAATTTTCGTTTTAATTTTTCATTCTTGGAGATTCGTCATCGCTGAAATTCGAATATTCGTACGACTATCTTCCCACATTTCCACCCCCCCGTTCACACCCCACCCTCATCTCGATCCCTACCAACTTTCATATGGAATTTTAATAAAATTTTAATTATAAAAAAAACAACATCGCTCTTTTTTTTTTTACTCTCACATCTCGACCCATCGCAGCGATCTAATTTTTTTTTATTATTCTACACACACACACACACATATCTAATCGTAACGTGGCGATCATTATCATAGACGTATACGTCGATTTCTCACACGCAAAGACATGATCTCAGGGATTTACTATCTGGCAGCATTACGTAAAACTATGTTCCAGGTTGTTTCGTCGATAAACGAGCAGATTAAACACCGATTAATCTTGTTTAAACTCTCCCTCGTTTACCAACCTACCATTACCAGGACTTGGTAAGACTAACCCAAGTTGTTATGTCTAAAAGGTAGATCATACTTCTTCTACTACTAGAAAAAGAACGGTCGTTTAAATTCCATTTAAACAATTCGACCGACAAAACTACAACTTAGAAGATACATCCTTGCGTCCGAATACTCTTCAAATTGTTTTCTCTTTGTTTCGTCTAATTTCTTTTTTTTTTATTTTTAATCCGTCTAAGAAGTATATAAACATTTACCGAATTATCGTAAATTTTAAAAATTTCATAGGATTTAGGTAGGAATTCTCATAAACGTATCGTCAAAATGAGAACGTAGATATAAAAAAAAAAAAAAAAAAAAAATTTGGAAGAAAATGATTCGGTCATCGTCTAGGAAAAAGAATTTTATGAGGTTGCATCGACCGTTCCCTACATGACGATAAAAGAGCATTCGCGCAAATGTACTTTTTTCGATTCTATTGATGTTTGGGTTATGGATGTATATACTCGGTATATTCGAGTATCGCTATCTTTTTTCCCTCTACTTCTCTCCTCTCTCTCTCTCTCTCCATTTTCCATTTTATAGAGAATATCTTTTACGAATAGCTCGTGATAGAGTCGACGTTCTCTACCCTACTCTCATACCCCCTAGAATATTCTTTTTTTAACCCTCAACCACTGTTATTTCTATAGTATCTTCAACATCGTACCAAAAATCGTTTGCAGCTCTCTTTCTCTCGCTCTCTCTTTGGCAAATGGTGGACTAGCCCGACGTTTTTATATCACGTACTTCTTCTTATCGACTCGAACTGATATTTCGAGCTTAGACTATGACATACCAGTTATATATCCATGTACCACATAAGTACCTACGGTACTTAAATGGCTAAACGGTAAAATACTTTTTCATGGTGAATTTTTTATATCGTGCATTCGTACGGTCCGATATAAAAACTCGTGACGAACTATTTGTAGAAACGATGTGATATTTGTTGAATTAAATATTAAGATGTCTAATTGATAAATCTTTGGAGAAAATATTCCAAAAATTATTATGATATCTTTATTTTTATTCGTGAGAAGATTATATTAGAGTTATCGTTTAAAAGGAGGTTATTGAAAGAGTGACGACGATCGATGATTTTTGCTAAGGTCAGTTTAGCACGACCAGTTTAGCCGTTTGTCCTGTTAGTCAGTCCTATCAGTAGAAATAAACCGAACCAGGATGGATCCATTTGTAGCCAGTGTGATAGGCCAATGGTACTGTAGGTGGATGTACCGCTGGTATAACTTTCACGTAACTTTGTGGATATATCAGGCTATGTGATCCCAATAATGGTGGAACTGGTGCTGGTACTGGTGCTGGTGCTGGTTCTGGTCCAGGTGCTGGTGCACTCAAAACACCACTCGTCAGCATAATCGTCAACGTCAGTAAGATCTATCGGTATATGTTCGATCGATTAGTATTCAAATAAAATCAGCTTTTACAGTTTAATCTCCCTTAGAAATAGCTGACTTAGACGAATGATCTTCTCATCGAGACGCGAAACTTCCATTAGTAAAATCTATTTGCGATCTGTACGTGCACCAATTCGCAATTTACTCATATATATATATATATATATATATATATATATATATATATATATATATAGTGGTTATTTTCCAAGAATATAATATTTATATATACATATATATAATATTATATATGATATATAAATTCGTTTTATAAATTTATTCTATAATATATATATATATATTATTTTTAAAGAAAAATCGAATACCATACTTTCGAAATAAACTCGAGAGATTTATAACATCTTTAATATTTCGACGCTCGAATAGATAGGTTCCTAAGAAAGTTTCACTCTACTCGAGGAAGAATATTGGATATTTAAAGTTACCGAAACTGCAAATAGTTTGACGCCGAGGGGTTGATCGGATACCATATTCGTGAATAGCGATCGATATATAAAGGGGGTGGCCAAAGGGGGACGATAAAATGAGTGGATTCGTAAATTTTCTTCTTGAGGAGAACATTCGCGCGGGGTTTATTACGATGAAACGCGCAGCATCTCTAAAAGTATTTTTTTCTTTCTTTTTTCTTTTTGCTGAGTTTTCATCGCGGAAAGGATTAAAGGTGCACCTTGATTGGACGCTTTTGTATTCTCCAAAGAGAGTATTCAATCGTTGCTGATTCCTATCAATGAAATTCTACAAATGAAAAGTAATTTAGCAGGAGCTATTTCCTTTTTTTCTTTTTTTTTTATAGAATACCATATCGATAAGATGATAATAATAATAATAATAATAATAATAATAATAACAACAACAAACAAAGAAAAGAAAAAGAAACTCGGAAAAAAGAGAGACCAAAAAAAAAAAAAAAAAGAAATAGTACGAACTCGTAATTTGTGATCAGCATTTTAAACGGACAAGGTAGACAACAAATATCGATAACTAAACTTTAAATCTAGATTTTATGTATTGTATAAGCGTACATGGAAAAATGGCTGGAAATACTTGCCAGTTTGAACATGTTAAACGTTTTATCGGCTTTCCGTTCGCAAACACGAAGAGAACGCGGAATCGATGCTACTGTTAGCACTGCAGAAAACCGAACTCTTTATATATTTGTGTCGAAAGCTTTGTCGTACTCATCGTTTGCCCCACTATATCCTTGCGACCTTGATCGTGCCTATCAACGAGTAATAGTATAGCCATTGTTACTCTTTCGAGGAGGAGATATATACGTGTTTTCTTTTTTGTTTCGTTTCTTTTCTTTTCTTTTTTTTTTTTTCAAATGATTTTTCCTTCCGCGTTAGCACTTCTACCAATGAAATCGTTCACTCGAGTAAACGTTGTATCTAACGATAACTAATCATCGATTATATCGATCAGTATCCGTGATCACCCTTGATTTATAGAAGGACTTTTTAACGCAGACGTCGACGTATTTCATTCATCGTAATCGAAGGACGTAACAATCGAGGCGTCTTTCGACGATCGTTACGACGATCTATAGATCTTCAAAAGAATGGAATACAATTTATCCGAGTAAAAATATAAAAGAATACGAATTATCATTTGGAGAATATCATAGTGAAACTAAATTGGTATCTGAGTCTTACAACTTTTTTCTTTTTTTTTTCTTTTTTTCTTTTTCCTTTTCTATCATACTTTCTCCGTATCTGTCTTTTATCATGCCGATTCTATTGGGAATATCCGGAAATCATTAAGAAACGCGAACGAATTATTTCTTTGGAAAAGGAACGTTTCGATGTAAAGTGGAGGACTATCATCGTTCTTCTTTCTTTTCTTTTCACCGTGAGAGTTCTTCGATAAGTATCTTTTCTGTGTGAGTAATCCTCACATTTGCATTACAAAGAATAACATCTATTGACGGTAACGTTTGTTGCATTTTAATGCCATTCAATGAGTGTTTTATCGATTTTAATGAAAAAAAAAAAAAAAGAAAAAAAGAGAAAGGAGAAGAAAAAGGGAAAGAAAAAAAAAAAAAAGAACAGAAAAAAATCTTTACGGAATCTAGCGACCTTAACCTTTTATCTATACATCACAGTCACTCTAAGACGTCGTGATCGGTGATCGTTCATGAACGTTCTCACGAAGATACTTCGGATAAATAAATAAAAAAATAAATAAATAAATAAGTATACATAATTATATATATGTATTATGTTATATATTATATATTATTATATATTTATATTATTATTACATTTTATATATATATGTATGTATGTATATGTTATTACGTATTCTTCACGTTTCAATATAAATAAATTTTTATTACAATATTAAACTCCTTATTTACAATCTCTTTTAAAAATATTTTAAAAATATCTAATATTCCAAAATGGTTCGAACCAGACAAATGTACGATGTTATATGTCATAATTTTTGTCGATTACTAGAAACGACCTATCTAAACGGCTTATCTGAGTTCACTTAAAACTTCTAGGTCTGCTCGTAACAATATATATATATATATATATATATATATATATATATATATATATGTATACACACATATATATATCGGGTTTATTTTTTAAAAATCCTATTCACAGTTGTTAGATGTTAGAACGCGTTTAATTATTATTTTCACGAAGCGTAAACCTTAGAAATTCATCGAACCGTAACCAGCATAAACGTGTATCTTTCGAAACAGAGAATGGAATAATATTTGTTGTTCCTATAACGATGGTAATCAAAAAAAAAAAAAAAAAAAAAAAAAGAAAACAAAAAAAAATCATCATGGTATTTCGAGCTAAGAGTATTTTACATGTTTCAATATGGAAACTAGATTGTGGAGGTGGCATAAACGAGTTATCAGATGTATACCACTTAAGCTAACATATCATTTGAACTTTCTAAACATTTGATTTTGGGGGAGTAGACTAGACGGGTGTATCTAATTGGAAAAAATTTTTGAATAGCTCAGAAATTTTTGCTATTTTCTTTTTTCTTTATTGTGTAACACACGTACACACGTAGATACGTTTATTAAGATAGATATTTCCTTTTAATATCGAACCTGATTTTATTCCCGGACAACCTGAATGATCAATCAGAATAATTATTATGTAAGTAATGCGTGTATGGTTGTATCGATCTATAATATATATATATATATATCGATTTTCCAATCGTTAAACAATTCTCTGTCACAATTACATAAACCGGAATGCTATCGATCAGAGTATCTAATTAGAATATTCAATTTGCTTCTTTCCGTCCTGATTTCATCATAGATCGTTATCCAATCTATATGTGTCGATGGAATTTATAAAAAGCCCGGAAGAAAATTTTCGAATTTTCTTTGACACATTTGAAAGGTATGTCAAACAAGATGAGAATAATTTCGATCTGTTATAAAAAATTTTTCAGGAACATTTCAGCTGAGTACATAGGTCAAAAAAAAGTATTTTTTTTTTTTTTAAAGTTTGCCAACGATGTAAAAAGGTACGAGGTCCGAATGTAAAAAAAAAAAAAAAGAAAGAAAGAGAGAATAAAAAAGAGACTGATAAAATCGCAACTAGCCTTCCGAAATTCCAGAAATTGTTTTCAGTATGGTGTTACATCGTTATAAAAAAACAAAAAGGATAGATAGTGTAATTTGTCGAGAGATACGCGAGACAAGGGTTTAGATTACTATCCTTAAAACGATCGTATTACAATCTTCAAACGAGAAAGAGTCTTAAAGCGAATAGCTCTTTACTCGATTATCGAAGGGGGTATCGGTTTTCGAATGCCTTTGGAGTTTATTTCTCGTTTTTGTGATTTTTATCACAATTTTTACGACGTTACCTTGCGAACTCAATTATCGTTTTTTATTTTCTAACAAATTTTTCAAATATTAACTTTACGAGAATTAGATATATCCAATATCTATAGACGATACTGGAAATATCAATTTAACTATGAAATAATTTACACAATTAATATACACACACACACATATATATATATATATATATAATAATGGATAGAATTAAAAATGAAATAGAATAGATATAAATGAATATTATTAATTTGTTAGATCAGTCGCTAAATTAATTTATATATATATATATATATATATAAAATCGTCCTCTCGAAATTAAATATATTATCCATTACCCTATTAAAAACTTTGCTCTAAAAGCACAATGATAAATAAATTATAACTCAATTATTTTTTTCAGGTTCCTTGCAATCTGGTGGCCGCTGAAATGTCAGATAACAAAACGACGGGCGAGGATGATGATAGTCGTGATCTGGTTCATCGCATTGACGACGACGTCGCCCTGGTTGCTATTTTTCGATTTAGTATCGATTTACGACGATGATCCAGACCTAAGATTATGCTTGGAAATATGGCCACGTCCCGAGGACGGTTCCCTATTCTTTTTGATAGGCAACTTGACTCTCTGTTATGTCTTACCAATGATCCTTATATCACTTTGCTACATCTTAATCTGGATAAAAGTTTGGCGTAGGCATATACCAACCGATACGAAGGATGCCCAAATGGAACGGATACAACAAAAGTCCAAGGTCAAAGTGGTGAAGATGTTGGTAGTCGTCGTTATCCTATTCGTCCTATCTTGGCTACCACTCTACGTGATATTCGCAGTAATAAAATTAGGAGGTGACGTTGCCGAACAAGAAGACGAGATATTACCGATCGCAACACCGATAGCACAATGGTTGGGTGCAAGCAATTCCTGTATCAATCCGATCCTCTATGCATTTTTCAACAAAAAATATCGACGTGGTTTCGTAGCGATATTAAAGAGCGGCCGTTGTTGCGGTAAACTGAGATATTACGAGACCGTAGCAATGATGTCTTCGTCAACGAGCATGAGAAAATCATCCTATTACGTTAACAACAACAACAATAACAATAATAATTCTTCTACGAGACGTGCAGCTTGTCATGGACCACCTGTTCATCAGGATAGCAATGTTTCCTACATATTCAATCATACCGGTGTTTAAAACGAACAAACAAAAAACCTCTAGGTTGATAATAATCTTTACCATCTTGTTCTGCACCACTCAGAAAAAGAGAGAGAAGAAAAGAGAGAAAGAAAGAGATAGACAAATTAAGAATGAGAGTGACAGAGAGAGAAAGAGATAGAGAGAGAGAGAGGAGAGAAAAAAAAGAGATAGAAATAGATATATCCTGATTAAAAAGAGTCGACTAAAAAGAAATCGAATCGATCGAAGAAGGTGAAGATGAAGCTAAAGATGGCGGTGGAGTTAAAGGAGTGAAAGCATATAAAGGCTGCTGTTTTTAGCCGAACGACAGGGACTCGACTTGGTCGAGGGTCTCTAGGCCGGGTCTGAGGCCTGCGCTATGACTACTAACGGATTATTTTTTCTATCCCAACGAAACGCCGACACCGAGATTCTGGGTCATCCGTGATCGTCACGATTGTTACTCGGGTTGGAAGTCGATGATGATAAGAAGATGAAAGAAATACAAAGATAGATGAGAATGGCACGTTCAGTTAATTCGACGATACGAATAAATAAACTCGACGAATATCCTCCCATATATACTCGTTACATCAACTCGAGTATATTTATCAAGGATAAAAAGAATGGGATGATGGATAATACAGGATTAGATCCATCGAGATATTAAATACTCCGGACACGGTTTACGAATAAACGAAGATTTTCACGTCCTTGTAAATTATCGGGGATATTGCTAATTGATTTTTTGAAACAATGATATATATATGTGTGTGTGTGTGTGTGGGTGTGAGGTGTGTGTATTTATTTGTTTTTTCGACGATCTTTTCGAAAACGTCTCTCTTTTTCTTAAAGCGAAGAAAATTTATTCAAATATTGTCATCCTTTTGAAAGAATAAGAAAAAGAAAGAAAAAGAAAAAGAATAGTTAAAACTGAAAGCTTAGATTTTTATTCGCGTTCCAGAGAATAGAGAGTAGAGTTCGTTTTATTGGAATTACTAATTTCACGCGGATCGATCGTGCTCGATCAGTGTATTAGAAATTAGCCTGTCCAACGAGAACTTTGTCAGTACACATTGCATGTGATTTTCAACGAGCATAATAATAATAATAATAATAATAATACTAATAATAATAATAATAATAATATATGCGTGTATATATATTAATATTAATATTAATATTAATAATAATCGCGAGCACATACACACGCACAGATACACATACACACACGTACAGAGAGAGAGAGAGAGAGAGAGAGAGAGAGAGAGAGAGACACAGATACAAAATGCGAAATTAAAAATAAGCGTTCGACAGTTCGTCGATGATCCTTCGATTTTTTGTGGTCACTGCCTAAACAGTGTTGAAACAATTGTTACAAGAAAATTTCACAGGGGCAATAACATCAAAAACTGACTTTGAACTCTGGAATATTTCTTCTTTTCTGCACTTGTAAATCGAAAGAATAATTGTAAGTCCAGAGAATGTTTCAAGAGGAATTTGAGAAATTCCTAACGACGTTTTAAAGAAACGCGTTTAGAAACGCGCCAGTCCACACACGTGAAGTGAAAATTATATATACATATATATACATATATATATATACACACACACCATTATACTGTCTAATACATACATACTTTACTTTAGCGAAAATCGGCTCTATGTAGAGTACATACTACTTATATATACATATATATATATATATATATCTATACATATAATTATATATAATATATCTATATATATATAACTATATATATATATAATATATATATACACATATATTTTCTTACCGGAACGTTAGTCGACCTAGTCTTATCGAGTTTCTCGAGGGTGCCACATGTACACACTTATGGATCAGATTAGCCCGAGAAGGACAAGAGAGAATCAAGTGTATAGGATTTAAGTGATATTGTTGGGAAGGAGATAGAGGTTAAAATCACGTTGCAAGGAAGAAAACGAATTTTTAATGAGAAATATAGCAACAGAAAGAGATAGAAAGAGACAGAAAGAGAGAGAGAGAGAGAGAGAGAGAGAGAGAGAGAGAAAGAGTAACAGAGAGAGAAATAGAGAAAGAGAAAGAGAGAGAGATATACATACATACGTACATACATAAATATATATGTAGATACATACGAGAGAGCTGAACTGTGTCGAGCGAAGAAAAAGCAATACGTGGAGCCGGCCTTCGTTTAATTGATTTATCTTCTGGATTAATTATTAAAAATTCTTCGTCTGTATACTTGTCGTTTGTATTACTCCGAAAGGTTCGAAAGAGAGTTACTACATACTCATATATACCTATGTAACATCCAACAGAGATGTCCAAGTATATATATATATATATATATAGATTTTAGTAATATACGGATGATGAACACAGCCATCGCCGACAATAACGTTTTAGCATGTTAGCATATATGTACGTATATATATCGGATGATACGTAGTAGAGATACGAGTTGACCCTCGTTTTTTTTTTTATTTGTAATAAATAAAGAAAAAGAAAGAAATAAAAAAAAAAAAAAAAAAAAAAAAAAAAAAAGAAAAACAAGGAAAAAAAAAGAACAAAATTTCATTATCGTTATCTTCGTCGCTCGTCCGGCTGAGCTTTCGTTATTTTGATGAAACAAAAAAGAAAATAGGAAAAACAAGAAGAAAAAAAGATGGAAAAAAGAAAACGATAGAGAAAGGAGTTCTCGATCGTTCGCGGACAAATATCTAATTTTAAGTTAAAAGAAAGATTAGAAGAGTGTATCGTATATAATCGATGACTCTGTGAGTTTGATTAATCAAGGCCATTCTCAAGTGGCTGGTAGAAACTCTCTCTCTCTCTCTCTCTCTCTCTCTCTCTCTTTCTCTCTTGCTCTCTCCTTCTCTCTTGGATATAACTTTTACAATTTTAAACGTAAGTGGACCTTGATATTTAATACAATGATGATCTGATGATCTTTTCGATACGACCGACATAACGATTTCTATTATGATAAAAGGCATTAGATTTCTATTGTTTCTACTTTTTCTTTCTTTCTTTTCTTTCTCGCTTTTCTTTCTTTTTTTACGTTCTTGCTAACACAAAACAATCTACAGGGTTGAAGTTTCATCTAATTAGAAGAAATAAAAAAAAGGAGAAAAGAAAGTAGAAGGACGGTGTATATATATATATATATATATAAAGAGACACATGTATACATACATACATACTTTCACGAATATATATCTACATATATACAGGGTCGTATTTGAAATCAGTACGATCTGAATTTTTCTAAGCACACATTGAAAGAAGAAATACGGTGAATTTGTATTTCAATTTAATCTAAACGTACGATCTTAGAAAGATTATAGAATTTTCTTGCGACAAACAGGAGTCGTGTTTTTTGTTATATGTACGTGCTTACAACCAGTTATTATTATTATTATTATTATTATTATTATTATTATTGTTGTTGTTGTTGTTATTGTTTTTGTTGTTGTTGTTGTTATTATTATTATTATTATTATTATTATTATTATTATTATTATTATTATTATTATTATTATTATTGACTAAATGATTTGCTTTTTAAAGATAAAGAAACAAGTAAAGTGCATCGGGATGCACATGCAGTTATGTAATCTGTATGGACTTCTTATCTAGCTCTATCTCTTTCTTTCTCTCTGTCTCTCTCTCTCTCTCTCTCTCTATCTCTATCTCTCCTTCTTTTTCCGAGACAAACAGTATGTTAATGATGTTATTACCATACTTTTAATTTTGTAATAACAATACAAGCATACCAAAGAAAAGAAAACATATATATATATATACATATATATATATGTGTATAGTTAAATATTATACAATAAAAATGTATAAAAAAAAAAAAAAAAACATACATACATATGGACGCCATGTTCGTTCAAAAAAATTTCTTGTACGAAAGTGGTAATTTTCTTCGTAAAACTTTATAGATAATAAATAAATAAGACGAACGGAGTAGAACTAATCTCTCTATGAGGGTCTTGGGTGGGTTGGGTTTTTCTCTCTTTACGGGTGCTGCGGGATTTTACGATAGAGCAATTATTTTCGTAAGGTTTTTATACGGTTGAAAAACGACGGGATATTGTTATAATGAGCCGGCGATATATGTATATCTAAATAAAAATGATCGAGAGATATTCTATCCTCCTATTCATATCCAATTGTAATTAACCGGAGGATACGAATAATCTCATTAGTTTATTAAAATGAAAAGTATAATAATAATAATAATAATAATAATAATAATAATAATAATAATAAATAAATAATTGTAAAAGGAAGAAAAGATACGTGTTTTTTTAGGATTGATATATGAAAAGAATGAAAAATTCATAAGATTCGTCGTTCATCTTTAAATATGTCGATTGAGCTGATAGTATTTAGATTAAAAAAAGATAAAGATAAAGAATCGAGATGTCGGATAAAATGCGAGATGATACTGAGATTGTTTTCGATAGTATGTTTTACGTGTATGTTTCATTGTGAAATGCAAGGGATGTTTTTACGAAAATGAATATAATATATGTAATATAATATGTATATATATTATATATATACACATACACATGCATATATGTTTGTAATAGGTGCATTAAGAATTAAGCGTACGGTTTACCTGTCTGCATGTAAATAGATAATTATTTATTATATTATCTAACGTTACTATTATATACCGTTGTTATACGATACTTGCCGTAAAAAAAAAATAGTACTAAAAAGTTATCTTCCTTTGCTCTCTCTCTCTCTTTCTCTTTTTCTCTCTGTCTCTTTCTCTCTCTCTCTGTTTATTTTTCTCTATTTTTTTTTCAATTATCGTAAATTTGTAAATATTTGCGATATGTTCTTTTCTTTCTTTTTCTTTTTTCCTTTTATATGTTTTAGCATGCAATTAATTCATTTGTATAAATTCAGTTCTCTGTGCACCGTTCTAAAAAAATGATCTCGATTAATTGTTTATATAATATAATAGCTATAGAAACGATGAGCGAGGTTTCCAAAAAGGAAAAGAAAAAGAAAAAAAAATAATAAAAAAGAGACATTCTTGTTTTTCTTTCTTAGCCATGCGAAAAATTATTAAATAAGTTCCATGTCGTTAAGCGAATAATTATAAATCGATATACAAGAATACGTAATAATGTTTAATAAAAACGAATACAATGGAAAACATATATATATATATGTGTGTGTATACATATATATTATAATGAATATAATGATGTATCACGATTGAAATTGTAAAGTTTAAAATAATTAGTACATCTTTTTAAGATATATTATCTACATAATATTTATTTATACATTTTCTTACGGATAAACTTTAACTAAAGTTCTAGTTTTCGAAAGCTCTTGGAATCTGAGAAATTAATCCGATTAATATCGTTCTTCATTGTATTTGTAAAAGAAAAGAAAAACGGAAAATGGAAAAAAAGATGAACAAAATTAAGAAAAGAAAAGAAGAAGAAAAAGAAGAGCAAGAGAGATTTTATAAAAGTTTCAAAATTAGTTTGAGACATTCGAAATTAGCCAAAAAAAAATAAAGAGAGAGAGAGAGAGAGAGAGAGAGAGAGAGAGAGAGAGAGAGAGAAAGGGAAAAAAGAACAAAAGTAGAAAAAGAGAAAGAAAAAGAAGAAAAAAAAAGAAGAAGAAGAAGAAGAGAAAACGCATAAGTTTCGTTTCGTTGAAAGTATCTTCAAACAGTATACGTAGTTTTTAAAACAATAATAACAATTGTATTTATTAAATATTACTAATGCATAAACTCCCTCCTATACCCTCCCCCCTGCCACCCTTCCCACCAACGCATATCGTAATGTGGAATTTAAATGTCAGCAAGTTTCTCAAAGGCGCAAAAAAAAAAAACACGACGTAAGCGTAAGCGTAGAAAGTTCAAGGAAAAAATAAAGAAGAAAAAAGAAAAAAAAAAGAAGAGAAAAATAGCCACAAAAAAACAAACAAACAAAACGAGGAAGAAATAGAAAGAAAAAAAAAAAAGGATAAGGAAAGAAAAGAAGACAGAGAAAGAGAAAAAGCAGAAAAAAGAAGAAAAAAGAAAAAAGAAAAAAAAAACAAACAAAGAAAAATTCGTAAAAAGCTCAACGTATTCTTAAACTCACCGTAGTGGAAACTTCGACAGAAGAATGTTACGACTGTAATAAAAGCTTCGAAAAGCTTTAACACTCACGGAGCACGCTTGATTTCTACGAAAACAAAGATACAATAACAGTTCCAATGATCCATAGAATTTATCAATATATTCGAACAATAATTCTTTCCTCCACCCTCTCTCCCTAAACTCCCATCACCCTCCTAACTCCTCGACTACCACTACCACTACTACTACCACCACCACCACCTGTTATCGACGAATTTACGAACCTATGAAAATATATCCAGTATGTATAATACGAGACTGTAAAAAATAAGTATAGTTGATAAGTTATTGATTGAAGTTTTTTGAAAATCGACGATCGTTTGTTATTGTTAATTTCATTGATAAATGTGTACATTGGAAATTGATCATACCATTCATTAATGTTATTAGTATCGAAAAGTTTTTTTTTTATTTTATCGAAAGGAAAATATTGGACGTAGGTACATACGTACTTACGTGTATATATATATATATGTGTGTGTGCGCGCGTGTGTGTGTGTTTCGAAGAAGAAGAAGAAGAAGAAGTAGAACGTACGTGAGAAATTAAAGAAAACTTTTCGAACGTATCATCCCAACTCGCATCCTTCGTCTCTATCAAGCTCTCTTGAAAATATATACATACGTATATGTACATATACGTATGTATGTACGTATGTATGTTCATTCTTAACAATAGCTAAGAATGACAGAGTGATATATGGATGCATCCATTGTCACGTTTTCTCAGCCATGAATAGTGATCATCAGCGACATACATACTGCATCTAACATTTCATTTCTCTCTTCACATTTCTAACTTGTCGAAAACTTTATTTTTCATTTATCGTTCCTCTCTTCACGATTTATCCACGAACGTATTTGTATCAAAGATTGACCTTAAAATATCACTGTTCAGTCGATGAATTCGATTAGAAAGATTAGAAAGATTTTCATTTTTGTTTTTCCTTTCTTTTTTCTTTTCGTTATTTGTTCTCATAAAATTATGTAAATAATATAAATATATATTATATATTATATATATATATATACATACATACGCGATAAGTAAAAAGTATTTGCGCATCTTCTAAAACCAGATAACTTAAGAGTGGACCAAAATGTATTGAGATTGTGACTCGCTCAAAAACTATAAGCCGTTTGATTCATCCTAGAAAGGAGTTATCGCGGTTCTAAGGGGCGTGCGAATAGTTTTTATTGTAAAATTGTACGTTATATACATATATGGTCTTTCTATATTTACATAAGATATTTTTTAAGTGATCCTTTTCACATACATATATACATATACATATATATAATATATTATAACATTATAACAAATATATATATATATATCTCATATATATGTATATATATATGTAAATATATATTTAAATATTAAGAAATGTATGTGTGTGTATGCGTGCTTGTAAGTCTAAGCCGAGTACGAAAAAAAAAAGAAGAAGAAAAAGAAAATAAAGAAGATAAAAGTAGCGAATTCGAAGGACGTGAATGAATTAGATAAATGTGTGATCAACGTGATGACATTAATTAGTTATAATTCTATATTGTGTAATTAAGTAATGCCTTTTGCAAAGAATGCGTTATAATATCGAAAACACGCTTTACACACTGTACAATACGCTGTATAAGTTTTCGCTTTTTATCAGATCCTTCACTTTTGCGCTTTTATTAGAAGATTTTTCAAAACTATAGACTATATTATTTTTTTCTATGTCTATCTTATTCCAACAAATTAATAATATAATTAGCTCATGATTTGTTTTTTTTTTCCTGTTTTTTATTTTTTTTTTTTTTTTATTGTTTTCGTTTCATAAAGATCGAAATTTAAAGAAGATATATCTATTGTTAATACATTTGACAAATCTTTTTATATTTTTCAATCAAATTTCTTTCTCTCTATCTTGAAGAAGAAGAAGAAGAAGAAAAAGTAGATTAAATTTTTCCAAATATTTCTTTCATGATTTTTGTATTTTCGTCGGTCGTCAAAACGTCCAAAACAAAAATTTGATTAGACTCTAGACTGGACTTGATGCAAAATATTTTTTTTTCTCTCTCTTTTTCTTTTTTTCTGTTTCATTAACACGAACACGTGCATCTGCTAGGCAACACTTTGTTCTTATAAAAAGATTTAGATGCAACTTTTCCACGTAGATGATAAAAATTTCTTTGGGGGATTAATGATTAAATTAAATAATGTTTCATTGCATATACGGGTGAAAGAAAAAAGAAAAAGGAAAAAAAAGAGACAAAAAAAAAGAACAAAAAACAAGAAAGAAAAAGAAAAAAAAAGAAAAAAGAAAGAAAATATATAAGAAATACGTAGTTTTTAAATTCGTGGTGTCCTCGAGGGACTTTTGAAGTCACCGTCGAAAAAAAAGAATATTTTTTAATTGTAATTACAAAAATACATACATACATACACAAACAACTTTACTCACTCACTCACTCACTCACTCACTCACTCACTCACTCACTCACGCACGCACGCACGCACGCACCCATACAGATAAAAATAAACACAGACAGACAGAAGCACGACGACAGCACGCCAAAGTTTCCTTTAAATATTTTCTTATTTTTATGTGTACGTGTTATACGGATAAACAACGTTATCCAAATAACAATGAAATAATAGAAACATATTAGGTAAGGAAATGTTTGCAAAATGAAATTGATAAGTGTTTTAGCATTGTATTAAGAAGTGTGTATATACCAAAAGCAATGTGTTATATAATGTCGATATACCTTTAAACAACCTTCCCACTTTCCTACCCTTTCCTCTCTGCCTAACCATTTCCTTTAATCCTTCTTACTTCTTATCTCGTTTTACTCATAATATAAGAAAGGAAAAAAATAATTATAATAATAATAATAATAATAATGATGATGATGATGATGATGATGATGATGATGATGATGATGATGATAATGATGATGATATTAATAATAAAAAATAACTAAAAAAGATAACATTGATAAAGAGCAAAAAAAATAAATAAATAATAAAGAATAAAAAATGTAAGCCTTACATGTAAGTAAAGTGATAACAAACATGCAATTAGTTTCGACGTTCGTCGTGTATACTCGGTGCGTATAGCGCATAAAAAATGGAAATAATTAAAAAGCAAACGAAACAAAACAAGAAATAAAAAATAGAAGATAAGGAAGGAAAAAAAAACAAAACAAAAAATGTTATTATCGACACAAAGTTTCGGTGATGCGTCGTGCCTATTCTTTCACGTCCAGAGACGCGTTTCTCTGTGTATATCTAGCTGTTAAAACGGCAATAAATTTCAAAAATCGCTCCTCTAGATTATATACACCATTATTTTCTCTCTCTCTTTCTCTCTCTCTCTCTCTCTCTTTCTATTTTATATACCGACGCACATTTATGGAGTGAAAAAAAGAAATGAAACAGAACTTTACGAGTGACATTACAACGTTACTTACTAATCGACTCGCACGAAGAACAGAAGAACTGTTGGTAAGTATAAAATGAAAATATTAAAATAAAATAAAAATTAAAGAAAATAAAAAGAAACAATAATACAAAGCGTATCACACCGTACATATTTTTCCTTTTCTTCGTTAAGATGAAACATTCTATATCGTATACGATATAAACGATAGAACGTATTGCTTTTTTTCTTTTTTCTTTACAGTGAAATGAAAAATGATCGACGGACCTTCTCACTTGTCGTATCATTCTCACCTGACGTTTCTTACGTATCTTGAGGAGACTTTTCAAAGAGAAAAAAATACCTTTTCTAAGTATGAAAAATGTTAACTGAGATTGAACGAGGGTTTCGATATCAAAGAAATTTTAATTTTTTATTCCTATTCGTTTTATAATATATTCTCAAAGCGTTAGAGACATAGACGATGCAATAAGGTGTAATAGAACGTTGGGATCGCAGTCGTATCAAAGAGGCGTCAAATTTGACACGTCTCTAAATCTATCATTAGGCGTTACTATAGCTTTACTATAATTTCGTGGCATATGCATACTAGACGTTCGAAAGGAGGATTATGGCAAGTAAATCGTCCAAGTACTTTTCAATAAAGATAGCACGGTTTCTAATGAAAACCGTCGGTTTCTGGTATCCTGAAACGTCTAAAGAAAAATGGATACTCGATGGAATATTATTTTACACGTTGATGGCAGTAACGACGTCTTTGATTATAGTGTCTCTTGATTTTTATTACAGTTGGGGTGATTTTTACGTGAGTAAAAAAAAAAAGTATTATTCATCTAAAAAGATAGAAGAGAGAGAGAGAGAGAGAGAGAGAGAGAGAGAGAGAGAGAGAGAGAGAGAGAGAGCGTTTTTCTTGAATGATCGAACGAACGAAATTTCTGAAGAATATATATACGTTCTTACAGGCGATCACTTACACGGCGTGCAGTATAATGCCGGTGATAATAGTGTTACTTAAAATATCCATATTCATATTACATCGTACAAAAATGATGAACTTAATAAAGTATACTCAGAACAATTTTTGGTATAGGAAATACGACAATTTTGGTGAAAAGATATTAAACGATATCGACAATAAAGGAATACTTTTGATGTGTTCCTTTACGTTCTTTGTTCAAGGAACAGCTGTTACTTATACGTTGACACCTATAATAGGTAAATTTTAAATAATTGATAATTATATATACACATTTACATTACTTTTGAAATCACAATTAAAATCGGTTATCTGAAATTTTAAGTCTTAAGACTCAACATTTATTTATTTCACGTAGAAAATTTAGGTAAAAATGATAGCGATAGGATTCTACCTTTCAAAATATGGATCGACATACCTTACTCAACGAGTCCTTATTTCGAGACGTTATTTATGATTGAGGTAATTTTATCAATTACATTTTCTTTTTTTTTTCTTTTTCTTTTTTTGGATTATATTTTCTTCCTCTTTCCTTTTCTTTCCTTCTGATCTTTTCTCGAATCGTATTGTTGTCGTTGGTGTCGGTTCGTGAACCCTCTGGTTAATTAATTAATAACCACATCGATGTTTCAAATCAATTTTTTTTCCAGAAATACATTTATTTTCGCAGACTCTCGCCCTGATACACACGGCCGTTTGTTTTGCCTGTTTCGATAATTTTTTATGCCTCTTAAACATGCACGCCGCCGGCCAATTCAAAATACTTCAGCACAAGCTCGAGACGATTTTTGACTGGGATATCAAGGTTTCGTTAAAAACGATCATTTCTGTGAATAAGAAGAGATTAAATGATTGCATTAAGAGGCACAATGAATTGATTAATTACGTTGATAAATTGGAGAACATATTTACTCACACGATGATGTGCCAATTGTTAATATCAAGCATAATGCTTTGCGTTGCCGGATTTCAAATGTTCTTGGTAAAAGAAGAGATATTAATTCTGCAAATATTAATAATAATTTTATAATATTAAAATATTAGAAATAATTTCACTATGTTGAACTATTAAAATTAAAAAAAAAAGGAAGTGAAAAAAAAAATTAATTTCTAGTGAACGAAAAATTTTACTATTTAAGATAATCACGTTAACGAATAATAAAAAAATAATAATACTAACAACAATAATAACAACAACAATGAAAACAATAATAATCGATATTTAATTAATTTTCATGATCAAAGTCGCAAGGAACATTGATAAGAAGAATGATATTTATCGCTCACACAAACGGCTGCTTTTTTCAACTTTTTGCAATAACTTTGACGGCAAACGAGCTATTAATTGCCAGTCAAGGGGTGAGCGAGGGCGCGTATGCCGCAAATTGGCCCTTTCTGCCATTAGAAATTTTCGATAACATGGGTACAAGTCTCCTACTGATTATGATCCGAGCCCAGAAACCATGTTGCATAACAGCCGGTGGATTTTTTCCTGTTTCGCTCGAAACATGTATGGCGGTAACAAAAAATTAATATAATAATAATAATAATAATAATTAATAATAGTAACAATAACAAATTCACAAAAATTTATAAAAGCCTGAAAGCTTACGTTCTGTAATTTTCTCTCTCTCTCTCTCTTCTTTCTTTGATGTTATTTTTTTATTTACTTTTATGTTATTTTAGGTTTTGAAGACAGCAGCCTCTTACTTTACGTTATTGAGAAATATCGATGACGAAAAAAGTTGAATTTTTCTATCAGAGAGACGAAAAGAGAGAAAGAACAACGAAAGAAATATACACTGAAATTAATATATACGAAAAAGTTGAATACACTAACGTTACGAATTATTTTAACGTTTCAAGAACTTACGTTTTTATTCTTCTTTGACATATCGTAACAATCATAGTTCCTTACCTTTCATTATATTCCCTTATGTGATTTCAGGTTTCTTCCGTTCTATTCATTCCCTTGTATTTCTTTCTACGAGCCATCCCACGTTACGACCCTCTCATGTTCCCACAACGAGACAAGCTATTATCATTATTCTTTTGATCTATTCCGAGAATCACTCGCTAGTAATTTTTCTTCATGGTCTATAATCCAATATCGACTATCTTCTTATTTCACAATTTCAATCTCGTTGAAACATCCTAATGGTTTATGTATACGCCGTTTAACTTTACACTTTTCCTTATGATTTTCTTTCCATAATTTTTCCGATGCAACGATAATCCGTTCCGTTTATCAATCGTACTTTTACCAAAAAGAAATGTATTGTTATATTCAATGAATTTCTTTTTTCGAACGTTACTCTCTAAAAAAAGAAAAAGAAAAACAAAAAGATATAGAGAACATCGTTAGACATTTTTAAAAGATTCTCTTATACGTATCGTCTTTCGTGTCCTTCTAATCGGTTCGAAAGAAAAGAAAAGAAAAAGAAAAGAAGACCCATCGTTTCTCGAAGTATATTATTACTCGTTCATAAATTAATAATCGTTTCTTTAAGAATAGGAAAGACTTAAAACGATCCAAGTTCTTCAGTATTCGCGTCAGACAGAACGATGAACAAAAAGAAATTTTTCTCGGTTAACGTCGCAAGATTTTTAATGAAACTCATTGGTTTCTGGTCGACGGATACGGTTAACGAGCAACGTTTATTGAATTTACTTTTAAGTTATACCATCATTGCAGTTGCTATAGCTTTGTGGATCGAGGCGTATGATTTTTATGTTAGCCTTGCTGAATTCTACGTGAGTATTATTTTCTTCTTGCTATGTTAATTTTTTCTCTTCTTCTCTCTTTTTTTTTCTTTTTTTCCCACCTCACTTTTCTTTTTTTGGATATGATTTCTTTTTTTTTTTTTTTGGTTTACAGGCACTCACATATACCGCTTGCAGTGCAATGCCGGTGGCAGTAATTCTAATGAAATTAATCATATTTTTACCTAATCGAAAAGACATCGTTAAATTAATTCGATATACCGAGGAATGTTTTTGGTTTAAAGAGTATGACGAGTTCGGTAAAAAGATATTGGATGAGGTTAATAAAAAGGGATCGATTTTGATCTGTTGTTTTACGTTTTGCGTACAGAGCACCATATATGCTTACATGCTCATCCCTCTAATAGGTATACTACTTGTCAAATGATTCGATTAGATTTAAATGTAACTCTTTACACTTGTTTGATACAAGTGATAAATGTCAAGGATGTTTTAACGAAATGTGATACATAAGAAAAAAAAAAAAAGAAGAAAATCCCGAAATAATTTTTTTATATGTCGATCTGCTTTCTTTTTTCTTCTTTTTTTTTGTTTTAACTTAAATTCAAACAACTGTTAATGACTTTAATTAAAAAGTTTCTCGCACCCTACCTTCCAAAAAGAAAGAAAAAAGATTTCTCTTTACAGAAAATATAGGAAAAAATGAGAGCGACAGAATCCTTCCATTCGACGTTTGGTTAGGAGGAGTAGACATACATTTGTCGCCATATTTCGAATGGGCATTTACAATGCAGGTGACGACATTAATATTCAAACATTAACTAATTAGAATAAAAACAATATAATTATTTTTCTAGACGTATGACTTTCGCAGATTATCGCATTGATACATTCAGGACTTTGTTTCTGTTGTTTCGATATCTTTCTATGCTTGTTGAATCTAACGGTGGCTGGACAATTCAAGATTCTCCAACATCGTTTGGAAATTTTATTCGATAATAGCATATTGTATACCAAGAATAACGAATATGTTATCCACGAGGACGACGCTCCTGAAACTTTTCAAGAATTCAAAAGATGCGTCGAACATCATCGTATGCTTATCGATTATGTAGACGAATTGGAAAGGATATTCGCGATGGCTACTTTGTGCCAATTGTTGATGTCCAGCGTTATGTTGTGCGTTGTCGGATTTCAAGTTTTTGTGGTACGTTCTCGAAAAAAAAAAGAAAGAAGAATATATATATATATAAAAAAAAAGAACGAAAAAAAAGAGAAAGAAAAAGGAATTGTAATATCACAATATCACAAATAATTTATCACGTTCGTTAATGACAATTAATTTTCTTCACTTTTAAAGTCCCGTGGTATTGCAACACGTCAGTTTTTATTCGTCTCACATACTTACGGTTGTATCTTTCAATTATTCGTCATAACGTCCGCTGCTAATGAGGTAATCGTCGAAAGTCATGCCGTGGGTGACGCAGCTTACAATGCTAATTGGCAAACAATATCTTACGAGCCTTACAAGAAGATTAAAATGGGAATTATGATGATCATGGCGAGAGCTGATCGACCTTGTTACATTACAGCCGGTGGCTTCTTTCCTGTGTCTCTTCAAACGTTTATGGGGGTAACTAATCTTCTAACGACGACGAAATTAACATTGATTAACCTATTTTCATATAATAAGATTATTAATTCAAGGTATTAAGTACTGCTACATCGTACTTCACGTTATTACGTAAATTTGACGAAGACGAAGAAGGATCGATAAATGATATTTAATTATGACTTCCCATAATCTGTATTCAATAATAAGAAATGACATTATATATTCGTTATTTCAAACACTTTTTTTTTGGGGAAGGGTTCTTAATCTTTGATCACGGAGTACTTACTTACGAGATAAAGATGGCCGCCGATTACGATTAACGATTTCGTCAGATTTACTCACGATGCTTGTGATCTACCGACACGTATATCTTATCGTTTTAATTTCAATCCTTCGCTAAACTGCACTGGTTCCGCATTGATTTAGCACACAGATCCAATCTAGTTTCTATCGTTGTTCGCTCCGATCAACCGTGAGTCATACTGTGACTACTTTCATAGATCAGATCAAATTTTCTGTCTCTGACACGGAAACGCTTGGTCGTATGATCGCGACTCTCGAAAAGTGGACGATTGATCAAAGCCATCATGGCAAACGACGATACCTGTCTATCTCTATGCTTCCTAAATCGTCACCCATCATATTTTTTTGTGTCAGAGAAAATTGGATTTAGCAAAAAAAGAAAAAAGAGAGAGAGAGAGAGAGAGAGAGAGAAAAGAAAAAGAAAAAAAAAACAGGAGCCAAAAATTCAAGAAACGTTCAACATCTTTGATCGGTATGAATTCAAAAAGAATATTATATAGTTCTTGATGGTCGTTCGTAGAAAAACCTATGTTCTTAGAGTGACAGGTATCATTTGATCTTGACGAAAGTTGACAATAGATCAAAGCCAAGTACGCTAGCTAAGGTATTATTACGATAATCGCTTGTCAAGAATCGACGTCAAAAGTTTTTCTATTCTTTCGGATCAAACGAGAAAAGTGTGAAACGTCCCGTCGAATAGTAACATGCGGAATCACGAGAAAAAAGATATTTCGATAATCTTAACAGCTTTTTTCATGAAATTTACGGGCTTTTGGTTAGCCGCCAATTCGAAGGAACAATTTCGAAGACGTTTCGCTTTCTATTATAACACTGGCGCTGTATCCTTCGCCGTTTACGTCGAAATAACAGATTTCATTTATTCCCGTGACAATTTCACCGTGAGTTTTTACATAATTTACAAAACTAGTCACACCATACCGCGATTGTATCTTTTAATGTTATCAATAACCTTGTAGGAGGCAATATATATATTATGCAACACTATGACACTCGTAATGGTATTATCTAAAATGTTAATATTAACCTTGCACCGTACAAAATTTATGTACCTGATAAAATATATGCAAGACCAATTTTGGAATTCTAATTACGAACCCGAGGAAAACGTGATCGTAGAAAAATGTAGAAAACAGTGCACGTACTTTGTTTGTTCGTTTACTTTTTTCGCTTTGGGTACAGTTTTTTGTTACGTATTAACACCAATCATCGGTACGGGGAAATATATTAGAATAATTATTTTTAAAGATGATTAATTAATTTTAATAGTTTTTAGAAAACATTGGTAGAAATGAAACCGATAGGATACTACCATTTACAATGTGGATTGATCTACCTTTCTCCACGTCGCCATATTTTGAGATGATGTTCGTAATACAGGTATTTGAATAACAATTATTTAATTACAATCGTTTTAATATCCTTTGATATTATATTAGAAATTTTCTGTCTTTTATAATCTAGGTATTATCACTTTATGGTGTTGGCATTTGTTATTTTTGTTTCGACAATTTATTATGCATCATGAACATTCATACAGCAGGACAATTTCGTATTTTGCAGCAGCGTCTTGTTAAGATTTATCAAGAAAACGATATCTCTAATTATTATCAAATTGATCATTTACAAAATGTTTATAATAGGTTTAAGGAACTTGTAATACAGCATCAAATGCTCATCAAATATTCCAAGGATTTAAATCACGTCTTTACTTTCATTACACTCGGACAGGTATTAATATTCAGTATACTGATATGTCTTGTCGGCTATGAAATATTTATAGTGAGTAAAAATATTATTAAACGACAAACGTTATCACGAAATTTTCATTATTTTCTAACACAACTCGAATAAGTTTTCTAATCATATTTGTATGAAATTTTTCATTCACGTTAAAGGCAGACGCGGCACCTACACGACGTGCTGTTTTCATATTTTATATAACAGGTACAATGACTCAACTAATGATGTTCACATACAGTTGTAATATATTGGCAGAAGAGAGCATGAATGTCGCTGAGGCAGCATATTCCTCATCATGGACATCTATGCCGATAAATGAAATCAGCAAATTTTTGAAAAAAGGTCTTTTACTGATTATTATCAGAGCTCGAAAACCTTGCAGCCTATCAGCTGGTGGATTCTTCTCCGTATCTTTGGAAACTTATACAGCAGTAAAGTTTACTTTATATACACAATTTGTTAGAGACTAATTAGAAACTAATTTTTCTTTTCTTTTCTTTTTTTGTTTTGTTTTGTTTTCTTATTAAATACGTTTCATTCTCAGGTAATGAGCACCGCAATGTCCTATTTTACATTACTCAGACAACGCAGTTTGGAAGTAATTGGTGTCTGATTGTTATCTACCAAGAGTTAACTCCATGAAAGATCTTCGTTATTAAATTTGTAATAAATGTAATATCGATAAAATATTATAATGTTAAATGATAGTATTAAATAATATAATTATTTGATAAATTATTATTCAATGACTTTTAATTTTTCTCGTTATTGTAATATAAATAAGAAACAATATTCAAATAGTTATCCTCCGATCTACTGTATTACCGACATAATAAAATCAATGAACTGTATTATCGACGGTTAGTGTCTTTAAAAGATTATATTAATAGATAAGATAGAAATCATTTGTATCGTCATATAATACTTAATTATCATTTGTGATAAGAGATTTAATTTAATGGGAATGTATTAATGTTTATAATTTATTTGTACATAATTCCTTATGCGTATAACAAAATATTGAGAATAAAAAATAAAAACAAAAAAGAATAAAAAGAAAAAGAAAAAAATGCAAATTCTAAAAAATTTCATTCATTAATAATAAATATATATATATATATATATATATATATATATATACTCATTATTAATGAATGAAATTTTTTACAATTTGCAATTGTTTCTTTTTTTTTATATTGTATATATATACTTATTATATATATATTTTTTTTATATTATTATATATATCATGTATATATATATATAAAACTTAGTTTTTCCATGTATCCCATACTCCGGTAAAAAATTTACTTCTTCTTACTGAGAGTATCCATCAAAGCTTTGAAAGCTTTTATACTCTCAACACGAATTTCATCGTATTTAACAATTTCAGACTTCATGCGCTTATACCATTTAGTAATATTCGTAAATTTGCTAAGATCATAATCCATCAGCTGCAAAAATAATGATAACGAGATAATAAAGAACGTCTAACAAGTTACAATAAATAAATTATGTTAGATAAAACGAAAGCTTTTTTCTTCTTTACTCTTTCTTTTTTTTTTTTTTACCTCAAAATTAGAAATGGTGGTAGTGATAGAATGATCGGCTATCGTCATATTTTTACCAGCAACATAGTTTTCATTCTCTAAAAATTTATCAAGGAATTCGAGAGCCTTTTCAATCTTCTCGAATTTTGTTAGATCCTTAGGTGCTCCAGCGAAGATCATTGGATACTGTTCGATCAAAGATTTCGCTTACAAATATTATATACATATATATATACATATACATATACATATCATTATAGAATAATTATTAACTTACGTAATAATCAGCAAACGACTGATACAAAACGTTTGCATCGAAAAACAATCTTTGATTAACAACAGCCCGTTTCTTTGCATCTTTTGGATACAATGAATCATTTTTACCATACTGATCGACCAGATATCCCATAATTGCACGACTGTGAGAAACGATTATTCGTTAACATAACATAGCACAACACAACAATACTAATAATACAGAATAATGAAAATACCTTTCCCATAAGTAAAAACCATTGTCATCGATGGTAGGTATAGTATGTTGAGGATTCATCTATCACATTTCAAAATTACATTTGTTGAATATTAAAATGAGAGAAGAAAAAAATAGAAACTTTTGAGATACGATCGATGAATTAAAAAGTTACCTTAAGAAATTCTGGCTTGAGATGTTCACCAACCATTAAATTAGTATCTTTCAAATTCAAGCTCACACCAACAGCAGCTGCCGTTAAACGAACGGCAGAGCATGGTGCACTTCCAACTGCTTGATAAAGATCGACCGGCATTTTCTTTCTCTGTGAATATAAATAATAACGTTTGTAAATAAACCTCTTTTACTAGATATTATTTCTCATTATTTATATATCATAGATACGGTTTTAGATGATTATCACGTCGACGGAACAATTTTATCTGCGGTTAAATATATAATAACATTACTACTTATCTCATTCGAAAAAAAATTCTTATCTCGTAGGTAGTTCTGATAATCATATTTATACGAACTAAACACAATTCATTTTGAAATGTCATAACCTCGTTCATTTATCAAAATCTAAACGAATCTTCTGCATTTAAAGAATCAACATTGTAAATCGAATTAGAAAAAACGATTAATTGGAAGATCGGTAGAAACGTCAACGTGGTTTACCTATTACGAGATAAAAGTCTCCTATATATCGTATTTCCTCGTTATAATACTTTATTAACGCATGCTAGTTCTACTTTCGAAATATTAACTCATTAAGGATCGTTAACACTTTTACACACGTCACTTTTATACAACACGTCCTATGTATTTGCTCAAGGACAAATATGTGGAACGTTCTCTCTCTCTCTCTCTCTCTCTCTCTCTCTCTCTCTATCTATCTCTTCCTTTCTCTTTTGATACATCTCACAATTTTCAAACCTTACGATTTTACGTTGATTTCATCGTCGAGATCGATATAAATTCACATAATTTTCGATAAGAACAATAACGATAGTTCTCAATAATTTTCAAAATGATTATCGAACCAACCTGTATGTTGAATTTTACGTTGATGCGTCGAAGAGGATTACTGTAGTCTTTATGATCGTATGCCGGTTCTCCGAGCTCTCTATATAAACATGACTAATATCTACAGTGCTGCCTCTGTTGTGTTGGGAAGTGTTTCGTTGAGATAGCAGGGAAGGAAGGAATAGGTGGGGATAGGAATAGAGAAACACAGTTATACCGATCATGCTAGTTACTTTTCAAATATGACGATTCACGACGATTCACTGTGGGCGTTGCCATTTGCTCTCTTTTGATAAAGATCATTGCATATAACTTTGTCGAGTCATTGATTTTTATTTTTATCTCCTTCTTTTTTCTTTCTTTTTTTATCGTTATCCCTTTTTATCCGACATGATAATTATACTCGTTCTATATCACATTTGTTTTTTCGTAAAGAAACAGGAAAAATCCAAGAATTTACGTCGATAGATCATTTATTGATCGTTGAGTTAAACAAAAGGCAAATGATCATAAAATAATTTGTTTATTTCTTTTTTTTGTTAAACAACGTTTCTATTTCCTAATCTTCTTAATCTTGTCTCTTTTTATTTTCTTTTTATTACGAATTTCTTCGATTTTTTTTTTTTTTTTCTTTCGATCGATTAAATCGATGAATGATCTTCACGTAATTTTTTTAATATCATATATTTTTATACTTAATAATATTCAAAAACGCGATTCGTAAGTTTTCTATGTTTTATTATTTTATAAATAGTTACAAGATTTCCTTATTGCATCAAGATGATTATTCAGTGATATTTCTGGAATTAATGAAACGTCTGGGTTGCGTCTGATAATTAAAAACTAGTATTAATTACGTTAGAAAATGATTGAATTATTTACTTAATCTCATGAATTCTTTAAAGTATTTAGTATTTTAATTGCGTGCATATGTACGCGTATGTGCGTATATGCGTATGTTACGAAATACATAGTTATCTTAACAAGGATTGCTCCAATAGGAAACTGCCGAGTCGTTCGAGAGTTAAAACATTATTCAGCTCTTTCGCATTAGCCTTCGATAGAAATTTCAAGGACCTTAACTCGATTTATTGCGTTTAATGTATAATCACGGTACAGTCACCGTCAATTATTTCAAATAATCGACGTTTTTTTTTTTTTTAAAGAAATATCTGACCGACATTTTTTTTATGGAACCTTATATCTTTCCCTTTAGGACGATATTTTCAGTTGAATTTGAACGGAACAATTTAATATTCATCGTTGGTGTACGACAAATAGAATCTTCAGGAAAGGTTCAGCAAACAGGTTCTGTTTATAGACAAAACCGGATTGCAGCTGTGTATTTGTAGGAATGTATTTTTTTTTTTTTTTTCGTAATCGACGCTACGTGAAATTGCCGGATCTTATGCAATCGTGTTTCCCTGTGGAAACAAATTGCAATGTGATCCTATCTTTGTAAAACAATAATTTAAAGTGTAAAAATAAATTCTTTCAAAAAAGAAAAAAGAAAAAAAAAGAAGAAGAAACGAAAGATATAAAAAAAAAAAGAAAAAAAAAAAAAGAAAATCATTGCGATAAAGAATTGATAATACGTCTGCAAAAATGATTAACTCGAAGAAAACATTTTAAGTATGTATTGCATTAATGAGATGCTTCGTCTGAAAATTCGTATAATAGATATTTTCTTCATGGTTTGAAATAAATCTCTTACCATATCATTCGTCGATAATGCAGATTACGATAAAATTCTCTTATCCATTGTTGATACATCGTCGGAGATAAGATATACATCTATTTCGTTACCTATAGACTTTCGTTGAAATAATTCTTTTCTTCAACTTCGCTTATATTTTACAAATCTCTGAGAATAGTTCACTTTTTATTTTCTTTCTTTCTTTTTTTTTTTTTTAAACAAATAAACCACACTGAGAATAACTTGAATACTTCAAACAAAAATAGTATCTCACGATTTCTTTCTCACGACACAGTACACGATATGAAACTGTGTGAAAAATCAGATAGAAAAAAAAGAAGGAAAAAAAAAAAAGAAAAGAAAGAAAGAGAGACAACAATAATTGATATTATTTGGGTTACACGATTTGCACAAAGTTCGAAGAAATTACTTGGTAGTTTGAGGTAATACCGATTGATCGTTGGAAAATCATACGTGATTACACGCTGCCCTAAGGCATATTACCGGATAAGTGTCCATCAATCTCTTATAGGGACTGGAAACAGGACTTAGAAGTTAGAATCGACTAGGAAACTCTCTAAGTCTTTGTCTAAGATAATATTATCCCGGATAGAACATGTTAAAGAAAGACAGGTATCTATCGGTGACGATCACGCGTATCTTTATGAAATTTATTGGCTTCTGGTACGTCGAAACTTGGCGGGAACAAATGTTCCTTCATTTAGCCCTTGGCTACGCCATTCTAGCAATTTGCTTTGCAATTGTCGTAGAAGTCGTTGACCTCTATCACTGCTTAGGTGACTTTTACGTAAGTGAAGGTACTTCTTCTCTTTTCCGCTTTTTAATCTTACCCAATCCGATCGACATGATCCAACGTTCGTTCGTTCATAATGCTAAAAACTTGTCGTCAAATTGAACGTATATTTGATATCTCTTCAGGCATTAACTTACAATTTATGTGCTACGATGCTTTTGATCATGATACTCGTGAAATTCGGCAATTTTATATACTATCGTAGTATCGTTTTAAAGCTTATACGTTACGCCGAGGATAACTTTTGGAAGATCAAATACGACGAGATCAATGCTAAGATATTGGAGGAATACGACAAACGTGGTGTCCTCATGACTTTTACTTTTACGTTGATCGTACAATTAGCGAGCTTTAATTACATCATTGCACCTATTTTCGGTGAGTGAACCGTGTTATGATTTTATCCTTAATAATATCTTATTGCGTATAGATTATAACGAAACGGAATAAAATTAATATATAAAGTATAATCAAATGCGAGTTAATCGTCATACCAAAATTATAGAAAATATTGGAAGAAACGAGACCGATCGGGTGTTGCCTTTTAAATTGTGGGTTAATTTACCGATTAAAGTTACGCCTTATTACGAGATAACTTACACGATTCAGGTAAATCGATTTATTATTATTATTATTATTATTATTATTATTAAATAGAGTTAGACAATAAATGAATTTCATACTTGACTTTTCATACTTGACTTTCCATACTTGATTTTTCCAGTCGCTTTCGACGTTTCATTCCGGAATTTGTACATTTTGTTTCGACAATTTCATTTGCACCTTCAACATACACGTAGCGGCACAGTTAAAGATATTAGCGCACAGATTGGAAATGATCTCTGAAAGGTATATCAACTCCATGATGAATGATACGTCAATGCCTATAGAGAAGGCCAGTGAGCTCGCGTTAATAGACTTACGAGATTGCGTGTTGCAACATCGTGAATTAATTTCTTACATTAATGAGATGGAACGTGCGTTTACTGTTATTTTGTTCGGTCAATTGACATTATCAAGTTTGGTTATATGTTTCGGAGGCTTTCAATTTCTTGTAAGTTGTGACATCTTTGAAAATTTATCATCAAAGAAATAATTATCTCAGAAATATTGTCATTTCTAGGCCGCTAAAGTCTTGGTTAGGAAATGCATATTCGCCATTTACTTCGCTGGAAGCCTTTCTCAGCTCCTTATATACACTTGGACGTGCAACGATATAATAGTGCAAAGTTCAGGACTCTCAGAAGCAGTGTATAACTCTCGTTGGTATCTTGTGCCAAACGAGGGAAAAGGGAAAGCGTTAAAATACGGTGTAAGCATGATCATGCTTAGGTCACGTCGGCCCTGTGCCTTGACGGCTGGAGGATTCGCTGTAATGTCCTTGGAAACCTTTACCGGGGTAAGTGCAAAGCGAGATGTATATATATATATATATAGATACATATATAGATAGATAGATAGGTTGAAATCAAGAGAAAATGATGTCACTTGAGAATTCGTGCAAGAGGTATTACAAATTTATATTTATATAATGCAGATACTGAGTTCGTCGATGTCATATTTCACTTTATTAAGACAAATGAGCGAAGAGGAATAGTAATCTTAAGGGATAATGTAAATTTATAAGATTGATGATTAGAATATCTGTGAAAAAAAGGGAAATAAAACGAAAAATAACAACAACAACAACAACAACAACAACAACAACAACAACAATAATAATAATAATAATAATAATAATATAGCTGTAGATCTTTTCAAATGATAAATAAAATATGCTAATAAGTATATTCGTTGATATTCTATTAATAATAATAGCAATGGGTTATAACTAGGAACAATCAAGAGATATTTACTCGTGTTTAATACGTAATGTCTCTATGTTAGATTGGCAGTAAGCATGCAGTAAGCACAAGACAAAGGGTTATGATTGATCAAAGGGGTGTCATACGGTGTCACGATATCGCGTAGAATCTTGCATTATTACGATAATCGCTCTCAGGCGATTCCCATCGAAACTCGGTTATTGCCACTATCGATGATGCTCTCCTATCGAATAATATCATAGTCGATCTCACGTGGGAAAACACGCTTTGATGATCTTGATTATCTTTTCTCTGATATCTGTCAGCTTTTAACTGTGACAATCGATTTATGATATATATATATATATATATATGTGCATGTATGTATGTATATACATCAGAAATTATTCTCTCTATAACTTTATGTCGAACGTTTTCCATACGACATTAAATTTTTATTAACTATCACCATTTTACAATTGTCTGACATTTAACAAAGATATATATTGTTATATCGATCGAAATATTGTCGACAAGTTCGACAGGTTTTCTTTTTTCTCTTTTTCTTTCTCTTTTTATTCGACAACAAAGTAGTTAATCCTTCGGTGCTAATAAATAGAATGAACAAAAGTTAGATGAAAGGCAACAAATGATAAAGAAAATATATCCCCTTGTAGACGCGAAACCATAATAGGATTAAAATTTACTGAGACGTCCTATCAGCCACAAACTTTTTTAATATTTCAAGACCTTCCCCGTTCGCCTTTCGATATCCAGGAGCCGAGCTCTTAATTCTGTCCATCCACTTGGAGACGTTTTTATATCTGAAGACTTCGAAACCAAGCGCCTGGTAACATAGAAAAATAATACGAGATTTTTAATGAAAATAAAAAAGGATTTTCGATCAATCATTTTTCTTTTTTTATCTTATTATCACGATGATATTTCCAATAACCTCTGCAGTAGATACGGACGATGCCAATGTCAAATCGGCGATCGTTAAACTACGACCAACTACGTAATCTTGATCCTCGAGGAATTTCTCCAATAGATCGAAAGAATCTTTCAGCTTTTCGTATTTTTCCTCATCGTAACTCTCAGCATCACCGAACACCACAGGATACTAAAAATCAAAGTTCCTTTAACTTAGTCCCGAACCAACCATCATTTTGTTCCAACTTTTTTTTTTCGCCCTCTCTTTCAACATGGAGCAAAAAAAAGTTTTTAGAAGAATTATATATATATATATATATATATATATATATATATATATATGGATTGAGTACTCAGATTTATTGGAAATGATCTAGAATTTTTTACAAAGGCTATGCCATTATCATGAATATGGACTGCCAATGTGGAACTTAATTACGTTCCACTTTTAATTTTCTTTTTTTTTCTCCCCCTCCCCTCTCTCTCTGTCGAGAAGGTTTTTAGCCCTTCGATCCGATGGAGAAAAAAAAGGAAAAAAAATCGATAATGGAATTTCAAATATTTTCTATCGGACAGTACGTTATTTCTACGTACGAAGTAAGAACTGAGATTTTTGTAAAGTGTCCCAATGTCGAAGTATAATTTTTGATTAACCAAAGCACGTGACACCGGATTTTGCGGATAGAGCCTCTCATTTTTACCATACTGGTCTACCAGATAACACATGATCGCACGACTGAAATTAATTACTAATTAATTTGACAGTTGCCTGTGATATAATGCTTGAATTAATATTAATAGATAATATCAACCTTTCCGAGAGTTTGTAATCACCGTCAACGAGAAAAGGTATTGTCCTTTGAGGATTTATCTGGAAAGCCAATAAAAATTTTAATGGACGATGCTGATGATGATAATAATAATAATAATAATAATAATAATAATAATAATAATATCAAATGAATCCGGATGGAAATTAATTAGATGAATTTTTCGAGTTCCCCATTCTAAAATAAAATTTATATATGTATGTATATATGTATGTATATCGAAATAGAAAATCGATGAGTTGAATTTTATCACGAGCTATCTTCATCGTTCTTAAATAATTCGACTGCAAAATAAACCGTAAATATTCTAATAAATACTATTTAATTACTTACCTCTTCGTATTCCGGTTTGAGTTGTTCGCCAGAGAACAAATCGATTTCCTTTAAATTTAGTGACAAACCGATTGCTTCAGCTGTTAATAAAACAGCTCGACAGGGAGCACTCATTGGTAAATAATACAAATCCAAAGACATACTTCTGTTTGATCAGTATAAAATTAGCGTCAATATTTCGTTCTAATAATATATATATATATATATATATATATATATATATATATATATATATATATAAAAGGCGAATAAATAACAAAGTAGAGAAGATAGGAGATAGGTAAACAGAGTGTCGTTAATTAGTCTGCATAAATTAACACGGTATAATTGACTAATTTTTTAAAATTAGCCGATAAAGAAGACCATGGTTATTTTTATACGATAATAATTTACCGCACAGAATAAATATGTTACATTAATTTATTATTCATATAAATTCGTTTAATCATAATTAACGAATATCTATTACTACCGTAAGAAATTCTTTGGGATTGCGGCTAAATATAATAAATAAATATTACGATTAATCAAAACAACGGAATGAAAATTATTTTAAATTTATATTCGAATGCCGATTCATCACGGTCAAAAATGTATATCATAAAATATCGGCACGTGTCTTCCGCAAAATTGAATAAATGGAAACACATTTGTATATATATATATATATATATATATATATATATATATATATATATATACATACATACACACACATATACATATATATATGTGTGTATATATGTATATACACTAATGCATATAGAGACTATAGTCAGTATTAACGACGGATCGATGCCTCCTGATAAACTATTCAGACTCGTATTAGCATGAAACCAAGCTGGATGGATCGATGCTCCTGCGTTTATGTGGCTTCGTGCTAACCAAACGTTCGAGTATAAAATGTCAAAATTTTCAATGATTTATCGAATTCACTCTCCCAAATCTCGCTTAATTTTCTTCCCGTTATTACAAACGAGAAAAGAAATATACAGACAATAATTATATTATTACCAATTATATTACGTCTCTTTATAAAGATCTCGACGTTAATAAAGCACGTTTCGCGTCAAGTTATTATAATATTGACAATCTTCTTAATCATGTTTCTTCTCGTTATTAAACAAACGATACTAAATAAATTTACGAAATTCTGTCGCGTATTCGTTAAAAATTGAAACAAAACTTACAACTCCTTTTTGGTTAGAAATAGTAATGAACATCATGAAACATATAATAATAATATAAGAAATAATATATTTGTTAATAAAGAAACGATAGAGTTTTAATATCAACAAACATAATGTTTTAATAAATTATGATATTGGACGTGTGTTTACTTACTAAAATCGTAGAGGAAGTCTCTCAAATACTTTCAAGTTCTTAGTTTTTTTCTTTTTTCTTTTTTTTCGAAGAGAAACAAAGAAAGAAATAAAGAAAGAAAATGTAAAAGAAAATTAATGTTTTTGGATAAAAGACGAAATTAGGGTAAGTACTCGTCGCCGTCGAGCAGGAATATTACTGGGCGAACTGAAGGCAGTCACTATCTGAAAGTCAATACACGAAGATACATAACATAACTACTACAATGCGAGAGTATATTGACTTACAGACAGTTATATCTACATAGAGTCTTATTATAAGTATGCGTATTCTAGTAACCCTTTCTATAGTATTAAACCATGATGAAATTCCCAAAAGGGAATTCGCTTTTATATCTTTAGTTATTGATATAATTTTGACAAATTTTATTTTATTAATATCATGATCGATTCGAATATCCTCTTCTCATTGAAATTAATTGAAATTTCGTTGTACCAAAAGGGAAATTCAAATGTAGGCAAATGAAATGGTATTTATTATTTTTGTTTCGCGATAAGGGATGATGGTATTCGAGGATGATCGACGAATGTTAAGTAGGAGATTAAAATTTTTCAGAAAATTATTATCGATCGTATTATTAACGAATCGTACGATTAACTTTGAATATAATTAGAAATAATGAGAAATATAAGTAATAGATATAATATCATCGAGTTACGTTCGGTCAAAGATACATCTATCTTTTAAATCGTAAACAAGTTAAATAGACTATAGTATAATTTTGATCAATGAGAGTGATGGTAATAACTGGTGTCTAATTAGTCGTATCAACAGGCTACTTGTTTTACCCTTTCCACAAATAAAAGCCATTGTCATTTAGAATGGGGTATTGTATACTGTGGATTCATTCGAAGATCAAAAGATATGTTCGTTTAATTAAGCTAATGGTACACCTTGTTCCACCATAATTTATAATACAGTGGAAATCTTTACGGGGATCGTTTTTTCTTCTATAGTTAATAATAATAATAATAATAATAATAATAATAATAATAATAATAATAATAATAATAATAATAATACATATGTATATATCTATATTTATACAACTCTTTAACTTTCTCAGAGATAGCATAATGTTTGTATTGGTAAAAGCTTTTTTCCAAATGAAATAATCTCGTCCTAACACATACACACGCGCGCGCGAACTACCAATTTCTTTATAAACTTTTCTGTTTCTCTCGCATATTTGCATAAGGCGAATAATCAACGGTAGAGTTTAATTAAATGTCAAAAAGTATATATATATATATATATATTCGTTAAAATTATACGGTAATAATTATCGTAAAAGATTGCTTAAAGAAACTTGAATGGTTCTTAAGTAATAAAATTGTAAAAAAAAAAAAAAATAAAAAAAAAGTACACATCAATTATAGTTGCAATTATAAGAACAACATACGATACGATTAACAATCGTTCTAATTATTCGAAGAAGAAGAAGAAGAAGAAAAAGATTTTTCTTAATTTATCTTTAAGACCCGCCAAGTTAACGTCGAGCATTCAATTTCTCAAAAATATAACTTCGTTCGTTTTAACATTATATCGAATTCTTATTAATTGACTTCGATATCTATTGGTTTTCAGGGTATACATATATCCTCTCGTATAAACGAAAAATCTTCTGCTGAGTCATTGGATGCATTGGCAGGTGTTTAGAAAAAATATCGCGTGTCATTTCTCTCTTATATAGGATGACACAATACTCGGTCTGACTTTCTTCTTCTTCTTTCTAACACACACACACACACACACACACATACACACACATCATATATATATATATATATATAACAAATGTTAGAGATGACTTCGCAGGATCGCCGCAAGCGAGCGTAGAAATAAAAAATGGCGTTTCAAATTTCTTCCACGTTCGTTTCACGTGGAAACGAAATATACGAAGTAAGCATATATCTTTCGTATATTATTAATTTTTATATATATATATATATATATATATATATATATATACATACATACATACATACATATGTATATATATAGATAGATAGATAGATAGATAGATAGATAGATAGATAGATAGATACAAAGTGTCGTTGGAGATTATGATTGAAACGGTACATAGATATTCAATGAACATAATATTCGTCAGGTGCAACACGTTGAAAGGACTCGTACCTTGCGCACGAGTAATAGTTTATCGATTGACACGCTCCTACCTTTTTCTTTTTTGTTATTATCTTACGAAGCCCTATGAAAAATAGCTGAAAGAAAGGTGGCGAGGAATCACTTTGCATAGACACGACGATCGATAACGAGTTTAAAAACTGGTATGACCCACTTTTCCTTTGGTTCTTGCAAATGATCCCTTCGGGTTCGAATACGCCCACGGGACAACGTCGTTGTCTGTGAATCGAGAAGAAGTTTTCTAAAGCTAGGGAGTCCTTTAGGATAGCGAACCATTTTATACGCTCGACTTACTTGACCGCGCGTGTTTCTAACGACTGTGTGTGTGTACCTATATGCGTATGTGTGTTTGTTAGAAACGGAGAAAGAGAGAGAGAGAGAAAGAGATACAAACAGATAGAAAGAGAAAAAGAGAGAGAGAGAGAGAGAGAGAGAGAGAGAGAGAAAGGAAAGATAGTACTCTGCTTGTAAAAACGTTAGGTGAGTGCACGGAAAAAAAGAAAAGAGAAAAAAAATAGTAGAAGAAGAAGAAGAAGAAGAAGAAAAAACACACAAAAGGAAGCTCGAGTTTAAGTGCAGCAAATTCGTGCTCTAGCGTTAATTATCTAGCAGTTGAATCCTTTTCGATTACCTTCGGTATTTAACCTTTTAGAACGGTAAATTGATTTCGTTTCTTATTATTTTCAAGAGTTTAAAGCTCCAAAGTACACACTCATTCTCTCACTCTCTCTCTCTTTCTCCGCTTGTACCATTGGTATATTTAACGATAGACAAATCTCGGATTTTTAATTAAAAATTCGAGTATGGATGATCTTACGAAAGAGAGAAAAAGAAATGAGAAAGAGAAAAAAAAATCGCAAGAGCGATTGACTTCAACCCTTTGTTAAAAAAAAAAAAAGAAAGAAAGAAAGAAAGAAAGAAAGAAAGAAAGAAAAGGGTAGATTTTTGCAAGACTCGTTATTAAGAAGATTTCTTCCCTTCCTTCTTTTATATCCGTGGAAATCGTAAGCTGATCCAAACGAGAAAAAGATTACAATTAGATCTTTTTTTAGCGTTTTCATGCTCGTCACAAGTTTTACGTCCGGTGAAACGCGCAAGTTGTACGATCTTATTACTTCTGAAGGATGAACAGGATCTCGTAGAAAAGGAAGGAAGGAAGGAAGGAAGGAAGGAAGGAAGGAAGGAAGGAAGGAAGGAAGGAATGGAATGGAATGGAATGGAATGGTTGGCTCCTCCTTGCCCGAAGTAGAAACGGGGATTTTCGAGCGGTCGGAAACGAATTTCTGCTTCGTCATCCAGCAAGAAGACCAGCAGAGTTCGAGTGTTGCCGACTGTTACGCAATTGCTTCGGTCTCTGTCTGAACGAACGATAATTATATTTCTTAGGGAGGGAGAAACAAAAAGAAAGAAAGAAAAAAAAAAGAGAAAAGAAAAAAAGATAAATAGTTAAGGTTATATCCAACGGATCTTATCGAAAGATACGAAATAAAATTTAAACGTCTACCCTTAAACGATACCAAACGATGTATTCGATGATATCGATTGTTTTAACTTTATAAATATCGTTAGTTTCGACGTGCTTTCGATCGAAGTATATTTCTTTTTTTCCATGCCTATTTTATCCATGTATCTTCTCTTTCTCTGCTCCTCCTTCTCCTCCTTCAGCAACGTGCTCATTGCACGGATATACCGAGTTGATCTCGTCTACTGTAATTGGCATAGCAATCGAAAATAATTGAACTTTCGGAATCGTTTTTTCACGAAAATTGAGATGGAATGAGGAGAAATGGAAGAGAAGATATAATGGATCGTGTAAAGGCAAGTATTGGTCCCTTCGTTCGTTCGTTATCGAACGCGCGCGTGATTAAAAAAAGAAAAGGAAGAAAGAAAAACGAAAGAAAGAAAGAAAGAAAGAAAGAAAGAAAAAGGACGACGATCACGACCGACTAAATTCGAAATTCGATTCTCTTCGTTCTTTTCGTGAAATTATTACAGGTTGACGATCGTCTAAAGTAACCCAAGTAAATTCTATTATAAACTTTTCGCACGGTTTATAATCTAGTACCACGTTTATCTATCCGCGTGGAATAATCCGCGCGTTATTTGTACGTTTTAACGCCGTCAACGGAATCGTCCTGCTTCTCCTCTTCTTGTTCTTGTTCTTCTTGTTCTTCTTCTTCTTCTATTCTATTCCTCTAGCAACTCCCAAAGCAGCTTTCTCTCTTCTATTCTACGTTCATTCGTTTACAGTAAATAGATTTTACGTAACGCGATGCTTTTCAAGCATCTCATCGAGAGTCCAGCAACATACTCCGCATACAAGTTCTCGTTTTCGTTTAAATCGAGACACAAAATACACACTATGTAATATATTTCATCTCGCTAAATGTATTATCAAGGAATAAAGAGAAAAATGATGTAATTCACGTTTAGAGGATTACGTTATCAAGTAAGTAAATTGTACGTCCAAGGGTAAAGGTGAAACGTTAATGAAAAATAATCACGTTGGACACGATAACACGAGAGAATTTATATTTCACTTATGCAAATATAATACTTATTATCTTACTAGTGACTTTACTAAGGGAGATATTAATACATACGTATACTACGATAAATATATTTAATTAAAAGAGGATTCAACGAACCTGAATATTTCTATTACGAGATGGATCGATGTGAACGCTTCGACGTCGAACTAAAGACTAACCACCAAGATGACCTAAAAGTTCTCGGAATTTATATAAGTCGGAGATAACTTTGTGTTGTTTAGAAACAGAGCACAGAAGGTAAACATTAGGTTAATACCATCCGTAAAGAGAAAAAGTTTACATTGTTTTTTTTTTGTCCGATAGTCGGATGGTTCTTGACGAGTTTACGTTGTGTTTACTTTGTGTTTACTTTGTGTTTACGTTCCGTTTACGTTTTCATTTAACGTCGAACTTTCGATAAGAAGATTTTCATCTTCGTTTTTAGATTAAAAGAAAAGAAAGGAAAAAGCGAAAAAAAGAAACACAACATCAACGTGCTCGGTGAACCGTGTAATTCCTTTAAATCTTTACGTCCTTACTCGACATGTAAGAAAACACGTGTCAGCTGCTTGTTTCTTTCTATTTTTGTTTCTTTGTTTTTTCTTTTTTCTCTTTTTTTTTCATTGCTTCGTCGAAATACAACACATATCTAAAAACGACCTACGTTACAGGCGAAATATTAAAAATTATTTTCCGAATGAGATCTCAACGAAATTTGTAATTTGCAATTCTACAAAAAAAATTGTCCTCCCCCTCTCCCCGGGTCTCATATTAAATAAAAATCATATTACGGTTACAATTATCTTTCGAGATATTATAACTCTAGTTGAAAATATTCCTCAGTCCATAGTAACCAACGATATACAATATAAAACTGGAAATGTTCAGAAACGGAATTTAGGGACCTTAAAACGTTCCGCACGCGGTCTCCGCAACGAGAAACGCCGCGCGTTTCAATGGCAAGGAGAAACGATGCGTGAAGTTTATACAAGCACTGAGCTTTTATTAAAAAAGTTTGCTCTTTCGATAGTTCCCCTTTCTGTCTATCTCTCCTTTTCTCTCTCTCTCTCTCTCTCTCTCACTCTCTTCCTCTCTCCTTCTCTCTTTCTCTAACTTTTTCTTTATGATACGCGACAACTAAATGTACGAGGACGAGGAATTATGTTTAATTTCGATTGGCAAATAAACTTAATATTTACGTCTGCTTAACTATTTCACTGAATTAAACTACTTTGCCAAATTAGCGCGATAACCTTCGTTGAACACTTTATTTCCAGCTGCATGAATCTCCTCGAAACCAAATTTTTCCATTGCGGTTTTGCATCGATCGTACCAAGCAGTCAAATTATCGTAACGACCAATATCGAATTCAAAATTCTATGACAAACAATATTGATAAGATAAACGAGTAAAATCACATTTCGCAAATCGTATGTATGTGCGTACGCGCGTGTGATATGACATAGATAAAAATAATCTATGAAATAATCGTACGAACGATTAACGAAGAATTTCATAGAAAACGAAGAAAATATTGATTATAACAAACCTGTAAGAAAACGATACTCGTCGATATGCTAAAATCGGCAATGGTTAAATTTTCTCCGGCAACGAAATCATTGCCATCTAAATATGTATTTAATATCTCGCAAGATCTTTCCACTTTTTGCAAAATGTTCTCATCGATCGTATCCGTTATCCCAAGGAATATAGGAGACTAAAATGAAACAATTTAGATTACTCTCGAAATTGAATTACGAATAAAAAGAAAAAAAAGAATAAATAAAGAAGCAAAAAGAACATGCACGAAACTTACATAACATTTGATAATGTTCTCGTACAATGTACCGATATCAAAGTATAACCTCTGATCTACGATACCACGTTTTTTAGGATCCTTCGGATAAAGCGTATCGTCTTTGGCATATTTTTCAACAAGATACTGCATTATTACTCGACTAAAGTTTATCAATGATTGGTTAATAACGTATTGAATAATTTTCATTTGTAATATATAACGTACACTTGCCTTTCCCATAAAACGATATTATTGTCGTCGATAGTCGGTATAGTATGCTGCGGATTTATCTGAAAAGGATTTATTATTTCCGATGAAATCCAAGAGATTTTTTTCCTTTTTTTTCTTTCTTTCTCTCTCTCTCTCTCTCTCTCTCTCTTTCTCTCTTTATTTTTTTCTCTCGAAAAGAATAAAAAGAGAAAATTTATTACATCGAACGAGAATGGAACCTTTAAAAATTCTGCCTTCATTTGTTCACCCTTCATTGGATTGATCGATATCAAGTTGAAGTGCACACCTATCGCTTTGCCGAGCAATAAAATCATTCGGCAAGGTGGACTCAGAGGAAAGTAATAAAAATCAATTGGCATCTTGCCGTTTCACTAGAAAAAGAATCCCTTTTCCTTCTTTCTTCCTCGTTTCACACTATTCTCGTTCTTTAACTTATACCGAAACGTTTTTCACTTTCCCCATTGGCCACCGTGAGCAAACGAGATTTTTATACTTCAGGTGTTAACTTAAGACAAACTTTTGAATCTGGAAAAAGGTAAGAAATGGAAACCGCATACGAATTCTTGTCGCGTTTGTACCTTGTGATCCGAGTTTCAACTGAACGAGTTGTCGAGCTCAGGAAGACAAAAGTCGATGGAATTTTATACACCGGAAGGTTTCCAGGACTTTTTCTATCTGGAATGAAGTCTTCAGAAGATTTCTACACTCGAATGGAAATCTTTATTCCCAGAGGGAGAAATAATTTAACTGACCGGAAAGAAAAAAAAAAAATATATAGATAAAACAGATAGATTTTTTGCGAGAAGAATACGATACTACTTATCGATTTCCGTATAGATTAATGAATTCATTGATCATCGTCCGATCATTGTCCATTGCTCGTCCTCTTCCCCTACCTTGATTTCCTACTCGTGTTCTAACTCGATTGATCGATTGATCGTATCACTGATACTCGAAATACGACGTAGATGCCTCTTCAATTAATCGATTTATTATCGACACGAAGGGACGCGTCAAAGTATCATCGAGCGATACCTCTGATACTAGAGCAGGTTTAATTCAAGGGTGAGAGAACACGTGTACGATTCGACGCACGACGAACTAAGAATGATCGAAAGTTATGTAGCTTAGGTTCATAGAATAGTTTCTTATAGATGGGACGTTTCCATGACGTGATAATACCAAACAACGAAACAAAGACCTTGATATTATTTTTTTTTCTTTTCTTTCTTTACCTCCTTTACTCATTTCATTACTATATAATACGATCTCTAAACGTTCTTTTACTTATACTTTCTAAAGAAAGAATATCTTCATTCCTCTTTTCCTTTTTTTTTCTGTGTTTCTTTTTCTTTTTTTTTTCAGAACGTTACATCAAGCAAACAGCTGACCTTTCATACAGGATTTGCTCTAGTCAAAGGGTCGCGTTATGCTAATCATCTAAAAATTACATTTGACCCTGTTCAAAGTCTCCAACGTCAGCTGATAGTCCCTTCAAAGAAGAACTCGGTGTATTTTTGTTATTTCGGTGAATATCGCATACATAATTTCGACGCAGCACTTTACGCGGTAACGGCGAGACGCGCAAATTATTCAAATGAAAACCTTTTGCGGTAGTCGAATGAAACGAAGACGTTAATTTCATGGGGCGTATTCGCACAATAATAAAGGTTCGTCGGGGAATGTTAATGCAATGGGAAATATAACCGAAGCAACGATATTATATTCGAATAACAATCGGTCAAAATCGATATGAAAATTGTATGAGAGTGAAGAAAAAAAAAATAAAAATAAAAAGAATGACTAAGGACGTAATGAAAAAAAGAAAGCCACGAAAAATGAAAAGAAAAAAAGAAAAGAAAAGAAAAGAAATGCACGAAAGGAAAGTAAGCCGAGAATTTTCGAGACAACGCGAATAATAAACGCCCTTACAAGGGTGCTTTTAAAGAGTTGTGATATTCGAGCAGCTCTAGCTAGCTAGCTAGCTAGCTCGTTCACTTTTATTTGCAGCTTTCCATTTATCTCAATAAATTTCTTTCGTTATTGTCGCCACCTGGGAGACCTGGACGCGATCTCATTTCCAGCAACAATTATATGTGAATTATTACGGCAATATAATTGTGATTCACAGCGAAGCACGTCACGGCAGCCGCTTTAAAATGACCCGGGGCTAAGCGCACGAGAGACTAGGATCGTCGACGAAAAATTTTCATGAAGCCGTTTTACGCGTTCCAAGTTCTCTTTTTTCCCTTCCCCTCCCCTTTTTATTTTATTTCATTCTATTTCATTTAATCGATGTTAAAACGAAAACGTTACTCTAACCGGTAGTAGTAGTAGTAGTAGTAGTAGTAAGAGTAGTTTTACACAAGTTATCGCGAAGGAAGAGATTAAAATATTACCCAGAAACGTACGTTTTTGTCTAGTCAACTTTTTTATTTTTTTATTCTCTTTTTTTTTGTATCGCCATTAAACACCACACGCGATATCAAGCTGGAGAAATATTTTTGTTAGAAGAAGAGTAGAAAAAAAAAGAAAAAGAGAAAGTAGGGAAAAAAACAAATGTCACCCTAACGAACCACTTTGGAAAATTAGTTGGGACCGAAAAAGAAACGTATGATCGAGCTTAATTCGATTATTTAGCAAATGCACGCCTGGGATTCCACGAACGAGAGCTTCAACTCGAAAAGTTTTAAACTAAGCGGCTAATAGCGGTCGTTTATCAACCGACGTTAATTGGAATGCACCGTTAAGCGAGCATGACGGTGTGTGTCCCTGGTGTACAAACGCTTTCGTCGCGAACAGCGCCACGAGCAAACGCGATTTGCATTTTCGCGATCGAGATCAAGCGAAGCAAGAAACGGAAAGCTTTCATCCATCGTGCACGTAAATCTAACGAAGGAAAAGTAAGAGAAACTTCGATTCTTTTTATTCGACAAAGAAATTTTTGTTTTTTTTCTACTCTCTCTCTCTCTCTCTCCCTCCCTCTCTCTCTCTCTCTTTCTTTTCTTTCCTTTTTTTACCTTCTCCCTTTTTTTTCTTTCCTCTCCCTACCCCAAACGTTACTTCACGTCGGCAATTCAGATCTCGACAGAATTCCGACGGTGATTTATGTCTTCGAGATCACGATGGGATCTTTCACGTGAAAACGTATAAAACGGGGACGAAGAAATTACGATTGAAAATTTATAACTCAAACGCGTATAGAGATCCACGTGAAGAGAAGAAAGGAAAAGAAAATAAAAGAGAAGGAAAGGAAATAAAAAAGAAGGGGAGAGAAGAGAAGAAAAGAGAAGAAGAGAAAAATAGAAAAAATAGTAAGGGACCAGAAAAAAAAATTATAGAAAAATAGAAAAATATCGTTGTTTCTTTACCAACGATGGATAAAACAGAACGACGACACCGGTTGGTCATCGATCGGTGTCAGGTGCTTCCCTTTCGTTGGGGAAATATCGCAGCAAGCGCCGGGCGTGTCTCCCTAGCACGACACTATCGATTAGTCCACCCGGATCCAGTAGGATGGAAACTGAAAGAGACGAACGGTTCTTTTGAAATCGTCAAATAAATCACATTAACGTTGTTTCGCGGAAAGGATCGACCTATTCGATAGCGTAACTTTAAAGAAGAAAGATGACTTATATCTGTTCTTTGAAAAATTTTCGATCGATTCGTTTTACGAACATTCGTAACACGAACAAGGCTTGAAATTGAATGTCGTTTCAATGAACATCGTTCTCGAATGAATTGCGTGTAATCAAGAAGAATATGGTTTTTGTTTGAAAGCCCGAGTATTAATATCTCTAATCCTTTTTCACGATTCGATTAACTAAGTTCATCGACTTGATATAAGCCTTTAGTTACAATAATTATTGATCGTCAGTAACTATCGATTGCGTACGTTTTAAATTATTTTCAACTGCAGTGCTCACCATCGGTCGTTACTATACCGAATCTATGTCCGATGTTCTATGGATATGACTTTATAAAAAATCTATGCGTGAGTGTACGTATCGAGGCTATAAATAGCTTCCCGATATATTTCCGCGATATCATTGACACGAAGAAATCATTCGTGTGTTATGATCGGCCACTGCGAATTCGCGAAAGTTATATTTCGTATAATTCCTCTTTTTTTCCTCGTTTTTTTCTTTTTTCATTTCCTTTGCGTTGTTTTTTTTTTTGTTCTTTTTTTTTTTTTTTTAACGCAATAACGATGAAGAGGAGAGAATAAAAAAAAACAAAACAAAAAAAAGAACAAAAAGAAATTCAAAAAAGAGAAAGAGAAAAAATAAATAAAAAAAGAATATATATATATATAAAAAAAAGAAGGAACAGCCGGCTTTGAATTCAAGTTTCGTAGATATTATTAGCAAATTAAATTTAATTTTGAAAACAAACGTTGCCCGCATAAGAAATCGATATATGGGTAGGTGCACAAATGTTTCTCGATATGCGAGTTCATTCGCGCATGCTGTGTGCTCAAATCTCTTCCGTATTCAAGCTTACCCAGAATTCGTATTCCATGCTTACATACGTGTGGGATACAATATTTACCTGCGGACGGCTTCTCGCAATATTTACTTAATCAAACCAAATTCTTTTCCTTCTCTGCGAACGTTCCCGTTCAGGTTGAACTAAAGGCGAACGGTGCCGATTGGTCGGTGTGCGTTTATATCGTATTTGCTTAAATTAGGATAGTTAGATAAGGAATAATTGATTAATACACGGGGAAACTGTCTCCAGATATTTAATAATTACAATTTCAGCAGAGATTTAAAAACCCACTCACCATTGAAAGAATTAAACGATCGTCTTTAATGAAATATATAAGTCTATGTTGAACAATGTAATCATAATGAGAAAATCGATGCAATTAACTTAGTAGAGAAATTTGGAAAATATTTCGATGAACGAAGAAGCGTCCATACGAATTCATCGAATTCGTCGATTTAAGAAAGAAAGAAAGAAAGAAAGAAAGAAAGAAAGAAAGAAAGAAAGAAAGAAAAAAGTGGGTCACTAGGAATTAATGAAATATGTAGATTACGCTTGATATTTCTATCGGGACGATAAAATAAGAAGGAGAAAGATGAAAATGAAAAGACAGTAACGGATTTCTTTTCTCGGCTCAACGCTTGGAAAATTATTGGCATCTACGTCGCGATTATGGAAAGCGTGAAGAACTAGAATGGTATGGGTGAAAGGATGAGGAGACAGATTTATATGCCTTTCTCTCTTTTTCTCGATTCGCATCGTATTTGGAACGACGAGGACGCTTTTTGAGTCTGAAAAAGAGTCGGGGAGAAGAAGGTATGGTCAATGAAGTCAAAGATGTCATGGTAACAGTGGCAAAGGGGGCGTTAGAATATTTTCTTTTCTAGAAAAGCGTAAAAGAAGAGAGAAAGAAAGAGAGAGAGAGAGAGGGAGTGAGAGTGGAGAAGATCAAAGCTTCCGTCGTCGTCGTAGTCGTCGTAGTCGTCGTCGTTGTCGTCGACGGTGAGAAAGAAGAAGAAGAAGAAGAAGAAAAAGAAGAAGAAGAAAACGAAGCAGAAGAAGAAGGAAGAAGGAAAGAAGAAGAAGGAAGAGGAGGAGGAGGAGGAGGAGGAGGAGGTGGAAATGGAGGAGGAGAAAGGAGAAAACGCTCGTAGATCTAGGGAATGGAATCGAGAGAAAGACCGGGACGAGCTGATCTCTCGCCTCTTCTATACATCTCTAACGTGCAACTCCCAATTCCACTCTCTCTCTCTTCCTCTCTCTCTCTCTCTCTTTCTCATTCTCGCTCTCCCTCCCTTCTCTACTAACCCCTTCCAGAAGCTCACGTTGTCACTGGAGAAGTAGCAAAGACGTTACGAGTTCCAACGAGTTCCGAGCAAGTTAGAAACATCTTCGAGGTACGCGTTAGTCTCCGTCAGCTTTCGCGAGTTGCCACCGTGGGGATTGCTTGTAACGAAGCATGCTCGTTATACCTCCTAGCACACACCTTACCCCTTCCCCATACCTGCTCGTCTTCCTTCTTCTTCTTTCCCTCCCTTGTTTCTAACAGCATGTAAGCGACGAAGGTGAAGGAAACGAGCTTTGAGGAGTAACAACGTTTTGTCGTAACTTAGTACCAGCTTGAATCAGCGCGATAAACGTCGAATCGAGTACTTCTATCTTCTTCCTAACAGCTATTCTACTCCTCACGCATATAGAATGAGAATGTTGTTAGGTTACCTACATACAATGTAACTTAGTCACCCTTACCTTATCCCATTTCTCGATCGTTCTAGTTCGACTGGAATCGAGAGAACTTTGAAACCTTTTGAAAGTTATTCCACGCTGTACCCAACCGAGTATATATATGTGTGTGTATGTGTATATATATATATCGTTATAAGAACTACTCGTATGGGGCATCCTAGAAAAAGACTGTCGAAGACTCAAACTTGCTGAATTATAACGAAATTTCTCTCTCTCTCTCTCTCTCTCTCTCTCTCTCTCTCTCTCTATTTCTCTTTGCCTCCTGCAGAAACTAAACAAAACTTCTACAAAGTCTTAGCTTACTCCAAGTGTTCCGATAATTCTCAACGAGATACCTCGAATTTACTTGGCTGTTCAATATCCGTTTGCTCGGCCACTTGATTATTTTCAACGAGGTTTCTTTCCCTCTCCATCCAAAAAAAAAAAAAAAAAAGAAAAGAAAAAAAAAAGAAAAAGAGAAAAAGAAAATGAAAAAGAAAATAGAAAAAAAGATCAGAGAAAGAGAAAGAAAGAAGGAAAGGAAAAGAAAAGATTTCAGAACTATTTAAAGAATTCTAGGGAGACGATAATGGACGAGTATCGATACACGTTGAAAATGTAACCTGGTGAACTAGCTTCAAGAGGAATAGCAACTGAAGAGGATTCAAGTGGGCTAAAGGTATTGGTTCCTTCTATCTAGGATGACCGTACAGCTTGCAGTTACTGATCGCTACTAAATCATCGAGTTCATACCTAATGCTTGCACTCACTCTTAAGCACCGAGAGAACGACGTATTCTGGAAATTAGATGGGCTAGAATATACATATCTATATA